>NC_066543.1:7096845-7099345 GCF_024679095.1 Eriocheir sinensis
TTTCATTCATTTCCTTCACTCGTTTTAATTCATTGCATTCCTTTTGATTTATTCCATTCACTCTTTTTCATTTATTTCATTTATTCGTTTTCATTTATCTCAGTCATTCCTTTTAATTTTGTTTCCTCCACTCGTTTAAAATTACTTCATTCACTTGCTTTAATTTCATATATCTCATGTGACACTAACTTTTTTTTTCAATGCGTCATCTGAAAAATTAGTCCCTTCTGGATATCCCTATAAATCGGTATTGAGATCCTACTTCAAGAACATTTGAACTACGTAGGTTTCAAAGCTCGATGAACATTTATATTTCGACCGTAGTGCATTATTACACATTAACTCAAATTTCATAAAGGAAAGAATGGCTCTGAACCTTTTTGGAGATACCCATGAAGAGCTTTCGATATTCAATGAGGGTTCTGAGAGAGGGTTGGTATTATAATTAAGACACTTTCACTTCTCACATCAACTATCTATATAGGTCAAAGAGGGGGTCAATCGGGTTATAATGAGCGTTTCTTTAGGTTCGCGATATAGAGGAAGGGTCAGACTACCATTAGGGTCATAAAACTACCCCAGGAAATGCCCACAACTCCTACGAAAGCCTTGCCAAATATGTGAACTTGGGCGACGAAATGTTTTAAAATACGAACCCCAGAGAGAGAGAGAGAGAGAGAGAGAGAGAGAGAGAGAGAGAGCACCACGTCTCCGCGGCCCCATAACAGAAACCAAACAATAACAGCAAGGAAACGATAAGATCCTAAGCGTACCTATTCCCGTCGGCGGCAATACCTCCAAGGCCACGCATGACGAGGCTTTCCTTCGCTAACACTGCCCTCGAGGCCCTGGATACCTTCTTAGCGGACCCCATCACTGGATTATCACCCACGCTATCAGGAGTCACCCAAGTCCCCATGCCATTGCACATTCCGCGGGTTTAGCGACTAGGCGGAGCTTGGCGGAGAGACTGTTTAATAGATTATGATAATGATTTGAGTGTTGGATAATGTTGTTGTGTGTTAGATAAGCTTGCCATTTGTAGACGCAGCACTTCATTTAGTATACTCACATAGGGGAAGAAAAAAACTAATATTGATTTGGTGTGATAAAAATAACAATTGTCAAAATAAAGTGCTTCCCATTTCTATTTTAGCTTGCCAATAGTTAAACTTAAGTCTTTCATCCCAAATTTCTTGTGTAGTTTTATTTTATCTGATATGAATATACTTATTCGAAACAAACTAAGTGACTAACAGACTAACTAGCTTATGATTTAAATGCTGGATAATGTTGGTTGTTGTTTTTACAAGATTTACTTGGTATTTGTACGCAGCACTCCATTTAACACTCACACCAGGGGAAAAACAAATGCACTGGAATATTGAATTGGTGTGTTAACATAATTGACTAAATAAAGTATGCCTATCGTTTTTTTTCTCAGTTATCAATAGTTAACCTTTATCTCAGCCCAAATTTCAAGAGCATTTTTTCCTGATATCAGTGTGGCTACTCATTCGAAACTAACTAACTAACTACCAGAGCAACTAACTATCAGGCTAACTAAATATCTTAACTGCATAGCTAGCTGGTGAACAATTACCTAACAATCTAACTGTATAGCTGATTAACTGATTCGCTAACTAACTGTGCAACAAAGACTGTCAGAGTGAATAACGAGTCACACACGTATCGGAGAGGGAGTGGCCCTTGCCGAGCACTCACCTTTCCGGCCATAAAGAGAGAGAGAGAGAGAAGGAAGGAAGGTTTCGTTTAGTCGGCGCAACATCTATGGTCATATGCCGGAGAGAGACAGAAGGGGAAGGAATTATAGAAGGGAACAGATCCCAGGAGACGGGACACAACCCCTGAGTAATACCTGGTACCCATTCACTGCTGGGTGGACAGGGGCGTAGGGTATCGGAAAAGCCGCCCAAATTTTTCCACTCCGCCCGGGGATCGAACCTGGGCTCTCTTGTTGTGAGCCGAGTATGCTAACCACTGCACCACGAAGCCCCGACAGAGAGAGAGAGAGAGAGAGAGAGAGAGAGAGAGAGAGACGTTCCGCCCCACGCTGCAGACAAGCTACGATAATAAACCAAGAGGGTCATAACTTAATCTTGCTCAGAGGAATACATCTAAAAAAGGGAGGAACTACTCTTCGGGATACGTGAGGCGGAATAATGGGTCTGCGGGGAGCGGTGACGTCATGGCGAAGTTATTCTAATGAGCTTTATGTCGTCGATCACTGCCGCGAGTGTTGCATCGGAGCGGCAGACGGTTGCTTGCGAGGGACCAAGAGCCGCAATTTCGTAGCCTTGAGTGAATGTATTAAGACCGCATCCGAAATTTCCCTGTCTTTTGATCTCTCCCTTTTTTTTCTCTGAGCAGCGCCTAGCGGACTTTTTTGTTTGTTTGTTTGTTTGCGTTGTTTTTCTCCTTGAGCTGCCTCCCATGCTGTAAAAAATATTGTGACCATGAAATTATTAGGTATATGTAC
>NC_066543.1:7424345-7434345 GCF_024679095.1 Eriocheir sinensis
TTGCTCTATTTGAGGCAAGCTTACCCAACTAGATGCTTTTTGGTTGAATATATTGCAGTTCATGCTACTCATAAATTGCCTTACCTAAATTTTCAAGATTTGAGACCCTACTGCTCTTAGAATCAGTTTCTCCACTACTTTGGCTTAAACATCATATGCAGCAGAGGCAGCAGCATTTGATAGCAGCCATCCCACATTCCACCCAGAGACTGGCTTTTCATCAGGGTCTCTATCACCATACAGATTATATAAAAAAATTATTTAATGGTGATAGTTTGGAGTATATGTGGTCAGCTCTAAGTGGGAAAACTGGAACCATTTGAAGAACATTTTTTTCTGGTAGCAATCAACACCCTATATAATGACCTTTATCATATATGGAAATTAGCCCACCTCTCCAACCACTATACACTGCTGTCATTTTCAGGGGAACATGGGCAACATAAAACTGCCACAATTGCATTCCTGCACTCCGTAGAAAAGAAGTAACCACTCCGTAGTACATAGAATGCACTGCTGCCCCTTGACACCCACTAGAAGGAGGAAGAGTCAGCATGGCAGAAATACTTAAAGCAAATTAAACATGACCTGAAATTTACAAACAAAGGATATTCATCTGCTTTCAGTGTCAGCCCATTCACTAGAGTTGGTGCTTTTGATGATCTCCGGTGAGCATTACTATAGAAACTTTCAACAGGTTTAGCTGCCTGAGGTATTTTTTTATGGATCCAGCAATTCTTTCCTTTTCATGAAAAAATAAATGAGGGAAAAGTATGAACCAGTCAATCCTCTTTAACAGCAGATAAAACTGTTATCTGATTTCAATGAAAAATAATGAGAACATGTTATTTATCTGAATAACATAACCAGTTATGTATGAACATGTTTTTTGAAGTATTCTCATTTTTAATATGTACTTGGGCCATGTTGACCCTGCTTAAAAGCTGTCCTTCTTGGTACAGCTGTTTGCAATAACACTATCCTGAAGTACCAACAATGATGACTGACTCCATGCATCACACTTACACAGAGATTTCTATGATGTACTCAGGGTAGTATTCTTCCTTCTCATACTTAACAAAGATAGTTGGGGCAGTCATGCTGTCAACTGTTGTGTCATAGGGGAAGCCTGTGGAGGGGTTTGGAGGAGGTCGGTTGAGGCCCTTGCTTCCTGGGGTCACATATCCAATGATCACTTCAGCCAGGACGAGAAAGAGGTGGCCTTGGGCATCAGGGGTGCAGTATGTACGAGCAATGGCACAGCTGCAACATTAAATATAGCCATGAAAAAAGTGAAAAATAATAAAAAAAAGGCTGAAAATATTCCAAAAAAATGTAGACAAAGATAGTGAGTTTATTATTTGTTGCTTACCTATTAGAGAAATATGTGCCTTTCCCATACTTTTCCTTGGCATTGGCATAGCGTCGACCATCAATATTTTCTTTGCAGATTGCATCAATGAAGGAAGAGCCAGTTCCATGAAACAATTTCTGCACATTCATGGTGAGATCATCATATCTGTCAAAATCATATATATATATATATATATATATATATATATATATATATATATATATATATATATATATATATATATATATATATATATATATATATATATATATATATATATATATATATATATATATATATATATATATATATATATATATATATATATATATATATATATATATATATATATATATATATATATATATATATATATATCTGTGTAAATATGGAACCATACTACTTTCATACTAAACTAAAGTAAATGGACTTTTGTCTGGCTTTTGAAAAAAACAAAAAAGTACAAAAAATTGGAAAGCTATGCAACATAATATTGGGTAAGGTGGCAGTGGATACAGTTAAGTTAGAAAACATAAACAAATAAGTGCTTTAAGCAGTGATTCACATACGTGGAGTGATCACACTTCCTTTCCGTCATAGTAAGTCTGCAGGTGGTGGAGGGTGAGCTGATCGATGTAAGTGTGTGTGTGTGTTTACATGTGTGAGAGAACGTAAGTTGCTGAAAGTTGCGAATATACAAGTACAATGGCCTTGTGTCTAATGCATATTTGTCCAGAGTGTTTCATGTCCAACATGGCATTTTTCTGACAAGATTTTATTATTATTCTTTATATATATATATATATATATATATATATATATATATATATATATATATATATATATATATATATATATATATATATATATATATATATATACACACACACACACACACACACAGGTAGCTCTCGATTTACGCGAGTTTGGTTTATGCGTTTTTTAAATAACGTGGGGTCCAAAATCCAAATAAATGTTTAATTTACACGTTTTTTCACTTACACGCAATATTTTATGGAGTGGCCACCAGATGTCTCACGCAACTGGACTCACATGGCGCCGCGGCCACACAGCTGAGCTCAGTTCTTCCTGCGCGCCACTTGAATAACAATACATACAGTACCCACGCTGCCACACTACTCAACAACAACAACACCCTTGCTGCTGTGCTACCACGAGGGGAAGGGCAGCCAGAGGAGGAACCACGACAGGGAGAGGAGTCAGAGTGATACAATAGGCAGTAAAGGTACAAACCTACCTCTTGTTTGATTTACATTGTTTTTGATTTACGCGACATCTTTAAAGACACAATACTCGCGTAAATCGAGAGTTACCTGTACACACACACACACACACACACACACACACACACACATATATATATATATATATATATATATATATATATATATATATATGTATATATATATGTATATATATATATATATATATATATATATATATACAGTCGTCCCTCAAATAGTACGGTTTCGGTTTTATACGGATTGTCATGGAAGAATTTTTGTAGGATTTTTAAATTTCCCGCTCATCGCACCAAGTAGCCATGGCGTGAGTGGCATCACTGTTCTACCAAAACACCTGCTGAAAGCACCCATAAGCATTCGAGAAAGATGTTCACCTTGCAGAATAATTCAGATTTAGAAGTTACGTTTCGGGATGAGTTACATTGCGGTAGGGAGAGCATACCATGTGAATGAGAGCAGTGTTCGCTGTAACAATCATAGTGTAAAAGAAATTCTTGCTGCAGTAACTGCTAGTGCTCCAAGAGTGCTGCAAGAGTGGAGATAAAGGCCGTGCTTTTAAGCCTCGTCGTTGCTACGGTAACGGCGTCTCACTTGCAGCAAAATGGCTTACGCTGATCTTCCTGGCGACGTTTAACATGCATTCTAGCTGTCCTGGCTGATGAACTCCTTACAACAGAAGATGAAAAGGAAGCTGCAGTGGTTATGGTGGCACAGAAAGGTGAAATGCAATGGAAACACTTATATGTGTTTGTTTGGGCCGCCATATTTGCTGATGATGTCATCACAACACGAAGACGCCCCACCTCTCAAGGCTGGGAGCCAACAGACGTGCCGAGTTGGCAACTCGTGCTGTCGTGTCATGCGTTTGAGAGCACTCGGGACGTTTCGTGAGTCATGATTCCCTCTCTCAAACGCAGCCCAGGAGTGTTTCTAGGGGGGGGGGGGGCACTAATATTATACGGATTTTCGAATAGTACGGTGGTCCTGGGTCCCTAACCCCCGTACTATTTGAGGGACGACTGTATATATATATATATATATATATATATATATATATATATATATATATATATCTATATATATATATATATATATATATATATAAAGCATTTAAATGGTCCAATGCGCAACAAACCCTGGCTGATAATTGACCCATATCCGCATAGATTTCTGTAACATGTGGAAAACTGTTCATGGCACACAGCACCTGTCACTCTCTGCCAATCAGCCGGAAGAATGGAGTGTGACGCCAGCCAGTAATGCGAACAAGGGAGATCGCATGATGAGCAGAGCTGTATTTTATGCCTAGATCTGAGCTGCTTTGGCAGACCAGTCTGCTTGCTCCCATGCCATGTAATCATATACGATTTTTTTTTTTTTTTTTTTTTGTATTGCTCAAGGTACATTCAACCCTCGATTTCTCAGACTAATATGGGGGAGCACCTGTCTGGGAATCAAGAATCACTACAGTTCAGGGAAACGACCCATTCACAGACAATAATAATTGGTCTGGCAATCACCCATATTCAGTACCTGTCCTGGACTTTATCACACTTTGTCCAGCACACACTTCTTTTCTGAAAATCAAGTAATAAAAATATGAAACAGATAATAAAAACCAACATATCTACAAACAAATATAAATGAATGTATGTCACAAGAAGAAGAAGAAGAAGAAGCAACTTACTGAACCCAATGGACACAGTGAATCACCAATACATAAATAGAAAATTCACGCACTGGACACAAGGCCACTGTACGAGTCGCTACCTTTGCTGCAGTGTAGCTACAAATCTTATAGGTAAAGGTAAAGTTGGGTGATATGCCAAAACTGAACATGGCCTTAGTGCTCATCTCCATCACTTTGGCAATTGAACCTGTGTCAGGAAAATAACCTATAATCCAAGGACACACGGTCAGTGTTAAATCTGGGTTAACTCAGTTACCTTCCCTAGGTTTAAACATGTACCCATTTATTGGCCAGCCCAAAGGAAGGATAAACAGTTGAGTGGACTGAGCAGCAACTGCCTGGGTTCGGATTCAATCCAGGTCCACGGATTCGTAGCTAGGCATACTAACCACTTCACCACTGAGTGGCATCTCTTGCTGTCATCTTTATTCTACAACAAAAGAAAACTGTTCTCTATAGTAATAACAATAGAAAGTTTTATACGTTTAATTTTCTCTATATTATAAAACAATCTTCAAGTCTCTTGATGCCAGGATTGGAAATATCATGATTTTTTTTTCTAAAAAAACATTTGATTTAACTTGGATTTTTTATATTAAAATCGATCTTTTATACTTAAATGATTTTTTTTTGCATTAACCCCTTCAACATGAGGACACGTATACTGCGTCCTTGCGTGCCCCATACCATATCGGAGGACGCGCATATTGTGTCCTGGCTAGCTTTAGCCAATACACGAGTTATTTTATCTCTATATTTATGCTTACATCTTAAAATTATCAACTAATTTATGTTTCTTTATGAGCACCATTTAATTCTGCATGTTTTCATATATAACACATGATGATTATGTTGAGTTTATGGCTGAAAACTTGTTATATTCAACAGCGACATTTGAAATTTTGCACATGTGGCGACCCCAGATACGGCGTGGGGCGCTTTTTTGGCCTGGCCGTAGTGAGTTTCTTTATGTGCACCATTTAATTCTGCATGTTCTCATATATAATACATGATAATTATGTTGAGTTTATGGCTGAAATCTTAATATATTCAATAGCGACATTTGAAATTTTGAACGTGCAGCGATCCCGGATATGGCGCAGGGCGCTGTTTTGGCCTGGCCGTAATGAGTTTTTTTTATGTGCACCATTTAATTCTACATGTTTTCATATGTAATAATACATGATGATTATGTTGAGTTTATGGCTGAAAACTTGTTATATTCAATGTCGACATTTGAAATTTGGCGTGCGTGGCGATCTCGGATACAGCGCGGGGCGCTATTTTAGCCCGGCCGTAGTGAAGGGGTTAACCCGTGTTTGTTTCCACTGATTATTTGTTTCAGTCTTATGAGACAATTTTCTTGTATTAAACTTGGCCAATGCAAAACAACACCACGTGTTTAATTGGTTGGGACTGAAGCTAGTCTGTCTTAGCTATCCATCCCAAGGAAAAAATGCAGAGCACCCTCAGTTTTCACAACCATTTTGGGGTATCCAGCACTTCATTATTATACAAGCCAAGCAAATCACAATACAAAAAAGCAATTTTCCAGTGGAAAAAATATTGAATGTTATACCAAAGGAGTAGCTGATCATCTCATCTCTGCTCCTGTGTACCCCATGGTCTCCACACCTCACATTATTTCCCATCCCTCCCTCTCATGATTGGCTACCACAGGCTTCCTTTCTTAGTCTTTACATGATGGGTACCAGTGAATGATCATGAGTGTGGATGATTTGTATCCAACAACTCCACCCACAGATTTCCTATATTCCTATTATAAGAAGGTTCCCAACTTTTAACCTTTATGGTGCTGCTGACATTCTTGTGCATTTATAGTTCTCATTTCTTTCTTGACAGTAAGGAAACCAGAGCACCAAGCAGGGTTGGTTTGATTTAAATCAAGTGATTTAAGTCGATTTATATTAGAGTAAAAAAATCATGATTTAAATCAAAATTAAATATATATACTGTATTTAAAATGATTTAAGTGTTATATCAAGTAAAATATCTAATGATTTAAATTATATATATATATATATATATATATATATATATATATATATATATATATATATATATATATATATATATATATAAAATATATAATATATATATAAATAAGGAAGAAGGAAGAACATGTGAACCAGTTGTACAGGAAAGTTATCAAATCTACTTGTCCTGTACTGATTCTCCAGCAAGTCAGGCACCAGTGAATCATTGCCTTCTCTTACAAGAAAAATTTCAAAAGCATAAAAAAACTATTAGTCCTACTTATGATTTTTATGTGAAAAACTCATCTTGAGTAATGTATATTAAACTATGGTTTCATATATATATATATATATATATATATATATATATATATATATATATATATATATATATATATATATATATATATATCGAAAAAAAAAATATATATATATTTTTGTATTTTTTTCATTATGGAATGAATCTCATTGAAAAAAAGTTGTAGAAAATCATCTGTATAACTCAACTGTGAAATCAGATTATTATTTGGGCAGACCGTTTAGCTGGAATTCCATGATTCCCAAGATATTTCAACTTCCGCTTCCCACTCCTTTGAACTAGACACTGGTTCATCTAGAACAGTGGTTCCCAAACTGTCCCCCCCACCCCCCCCAACCCGGTTATGCGTGCCCTTCAAATTCCGGAAAGCTTCCACTCTCTGCCGCTGGCATCATAATCGTTGCCCATGTCTGATAGAACCATATGACGCCACCGGCATCATCGTCATTAAGGGGTTAATATGAAACAAATGAAGTGTGCCTACCTGCTTGAGAGATCAGTCTTCTTGGACTGAAGAATGCGCCACAAGTACTCATTCTGCAGCCTCCTGATCTCATGAATTCTGGCAGTTGGAATCATGAGCTTGATGCTCTTAGAAACATCCTGGAACTCCTCCTGATTTGGGTCCACAGTCACAAGGCTGTGGGTCTGTTGGGATGACATAGCCTTCCAATGTTTGGGCAGGGAAGCATCACTGGTGCTAGTTTTGCTACTCCTCTGGTAGGAGAGGTGAGCGGGGCGGCGACGGATTTCTCTCACTTTCATGCTGGTTAAGTTAGTCTGAGTCATGTTTTTGAAGTCAATTTTATATTTAAAGTGAGTATTTGTTATCATCATTGTGGAGGTGGGGTCACTCAAATACTGTTTTTCAATATCTTCAGATGTTATGTTGCACACATAATTCTGTTTGCCCAGACTATCAACATTGCCGTAAGGAATCCACTTCCCTTGTTCATCTTCAAAGTACCACTCGTACACTGTAGCCTGAGGAACACTTGATACAACAGATGATGCAGTTGACACCCTCCTTATATTCAATTTGTTCTTTGCAGCATCTGTGATGCACATTTCCTTAAAGTCAGCTCTCCAATTATGTGTTCCAAAAAGCTGCAATATTTGTTTGTCTTGAGGGTTAAGTTTTTCAGCATCAATTGAAGGAAGTTTCACACCACCCTTTGTAACATCTCGGTACGCACTTTCCAAGGTTTTCGACTGAAATATGCGAAAATTATACCATTTATTTTCTTTTTCCACTTGCCAATGAAATAGGCTTTTTGCATGCAAATACTTGCAGCCTTTCATCTCATTTGTACATTTATCATTAACTCCATAGATGCAAATTTCTGGAATTTCAACATCCCCATTGAAATCAGTTGACTTAATTGTATACCTCTTTCCTTTTGCTTTTTCATCTGGTCTTGAACTCTTTTCTTTTTTCTTTCCCTGAGGTTTGTTGCTTTTCTTCTTAACTGACAAGTCAGATTGATCCACGAAAGTAAAATCCATGGAAGAGTCTGAGTCTGAGGATTCATTATCATCTTTATTATTTTTTCTTTGTTTTTTGGTTTCTGCCCCTGAAGTCTTCTCCATAGATGATTTCAAGCTTAGCAAAATATCACGAACACTCTCATTGGTAGACATGCCGTGCTGGGTGAGTACATTTTTGCACTGCTTTGTGTTTAGCTGATGATTGAAGGGGCAGCCTTTGGTGGGACAGTTTCCATCATTCATTACGTAATCTTTACATATGTGCAAGAAGCGACAGCCATCCCCCTTTCTGCAGCCATCCTTTGTACTATGATAGCTGCAGATCCTTGGTGGAGCATTTCCTCTACAAACCTTTCTAATGATATTGACAAGATATTGTGTTCTGATCAAGTCCAAATAAAATTTAGAGAGAATTGCTGAATTATGGTTAGTATCAAACTTGTGTCCAAAAGCACATGTTGGTCCCTCTTCACAGCGTGTCAAGATGTAGTCTTTGCACAGGTGGAGGCTTTGACAAGTGTCCCGTGCAGCACAGCCCTTCTCTGAATGGTAATGAGAACACAGTTTCACATTTGGAACCAGCTCTACCATAATTTTTGTGCCATCTTTCATATGTGAAAATAAATCCTTCCGCTGCTTTACAATTTTCTCAACCTCTTCAACAGTGCTCTCTATCTGCTTTCCGAGTGTTTCTGAATCTGCCATTTGTCCGTTAAACATGGACAAGGCTTTCACCAGCTGCATAACATTTGCAGCACTGGCTGCTCCTTTTCCTGACCACTGTCTGGCTTTCTTAGGGTCTTTCCGCATTGGAGATTGTGAACGAACATCACCAGACTGTTGCATTGATTCCTCATATGACGGAGGTGGAGGTGGGTACTGCTTAGTGCTCCCATGAAACTGTTCTCTGGGGTATGGTCCAGGGCCAGGGGAGCCTTGATTGTAATGGCCTCTATGGGGTGGGCCTTGATTGTAATGGCCTCTAAGGGGTGGGCCTTGATTGTAATGGCCATGATGGGGTGGGCCTTGATCGTAATGGCTATGATGGGGTGAGCCTTGATTATAATGGCCCTGAAGGGGTGAGCCTTGGAAATAAGGACCTGGATCGGGCGGACCTGTGTAGTACGGGTCCTGATGAGGTGGACCTCTGTAGTAAGGGTCCTGGATGGGTGGTCCACTCCGGTGGGCACCATCCCCTACATTTAGGTCCATCAAAGACCTACTTCCTCTGCTATCCTGAAATAAATGTGTGTTTGTATGTATGTGTGTGTGTGTGTGTGTGTGTGTGTGTGTGTATATATATATATATATATATATATATATATATATATATATATATATATATATATATATATATATATATATATATATATATATATATATATATATATATATATATATACCATATTTGACGGCTTATAAGACACACACCCAAATTGGGCTGTCATTTGAAAAAAATAAAAATAAATGGGTTTAAACTACGAGTTTCAGGTGAAGACTTTTTGCCTGACATTCGTTGCCCTCACCACTAACAAGCCATTTTTAATGTTTCATATATATTCTGATCCTTACTAAGGGCCGCTTTCACAGTCACTTTTGTTTGTTTTGATCGTTGCCAATGGTGGCGATCGCCACTTTAGTACTTCCACGTGAAACTGGCCGATGGGGTAGTGACGGCTGCAGAGGAAGCGAGAGGTGTTGAGTGTGTGGTAAGGGGCGGGGCGGGGCCAACCCCGCAGATGCCACTGCCCCATCGGCCAGTTTCACATGGAAATACCATAGCGGAGATCGCCGCCATTGGTAAAGATCAAAACAAACAAAAGTGACTGTGAAAGTGGACCTTAATCCCAATATTTTACATTTAAAATGCTTGATACTTACTGGGAC
>NC_066543.1:7436845-7439345 GCF_024679095.1 Eriocheir sinensis
TTTTTAAAACTATACAAGGAAGCCAAAAATAGATATGTTCCCAAGGTAACCAGAAAGGATGTTGATAAAAAGAGATGCGAGACAGATAGAAAGAGAAAAGAGGAAGCTTGGAAGGGATGGAGGAGACAAAGAAGAATCAACTCGTGGAACGATTTCAAACAAGCAAGGAATGAATATATAAAGGTTAGAAGAGAAGAAAAAAGGAAGTATGAAAAAGATATAATCGAAAAGTGCAAAGACCAACCCAAACTATTCTATAGACATGTGAACAGCAAATTGAAAAATAGAGAAACAATCGATAAACTGAAAATGGATGGAACCACATATGAGGACCCAGCAGAGATGGCAGAGGTGATGAACAACAGCTTCCACAGAGTTTTCACATTAGAATAAAAATTTGTACAACCCCCGGGCCAGGAAAGAGGAAGGGTTATGCAAGAGATACAGTTAACGGTGCAGGAGGTCAAGGAAAGTTTGAATAAGCTGGATGTGAGAAAGGCAACGGAGCTGGATGGAGTATCAGGGTGGATTTTGAAAGAATGTAGTAAACAACTTGCGGAGAAACTGCACTCCATAATGAGTGCCTCCCTGAGGGAAGGAAAGGTACCACAAGATTGGAAGAGAGCAAACATAATACTGATTTTTAAGGGAGGCAAGAGAGAGGACCCATTGAATTACAGACCGGTATCACTCACTAGTGTGGTTGCGAAGATATGTGAGAGACTGGTTAAAAACTGGTGGTCGGATTTCTTAGAAAGTGAGAAAATTATCTCGGATTGCCAGTTTGGATTCAGGAGAGGGAGATCTTGCATCACCAACTTGTTGTGTTACTACCCAAGGGTGATAGATTTAATACATGAGAGAGTGGGTGATGGACTAAGTGGCTGGAGGACTTCCTGACTAACAGGGAAATGAGGATGATAATCAGGGACAGGGTTTCCAACTGGTGCCCTGTGATGAATGGAGTCGCGCAAGGTTCGGTGTTGGCACCAATAATGTTTGCTGTTTATATAAATGATATGGTGGATGGAGTGTCCAGCAATGTGAGTTTGTTTGCAGATGATGCAAAACTATTGAGACGTGTGAATAATGTGAAGGACTGTGAGGTATTGCAAGGGGACCTGGATAGAATATGGGAGTGGAGTGGTACATGTCAGATGGAGTTGAACCATGGGAAATATAAAAAAATGGAGTTTGGTAGGAGTGGCAGAAGATGCAAATATGATTACAAGATGGGAAGTGAGACAATATGCAGAGGAGTGGAGGAAAAAGATTTGGGAGTGACTGTTTCAGAGAACATGTCACCGGACAAACACATCAACAGGATAACAGGACAAACTCTGAATTTGCTGAGGAGCATAAGGATGGCATTTGTGTACTTAGATGAGATGATGAGGAAAATAATAGTCACAATGATAAGGCCAAAGTTGGAGTATGCAGCAGTGGTCTGGTCTCCTCACGAAAAGAAGAACATAAAGAACCTGAAAAGAGCGCAGAGAGTGGCAACTAAGATGGTACCGGAACTTCGAGATCGGACCTATGAGGAAACTCAATAGCATGGGGCTCACAACTCTGGAGAGAAGAGAAAGAGGAGATCTGATAGCAGTGTACAGGGTGGCAAACGGAGTGGAGCATTTGGACAGAGAGGACCTGTGTGTGTGGAACGAGAGAAACGAGAGGACATGGAAAGAAGTTGAGGGCGACCATGTGTAGGAGAGATGTGAAAAAGTTTAGCTTCCCAAATACAAGCATTGAGCTATGGAATAGACTGGAGGAGGAGGTGGTCTGTGCAAGAAACATACATGATTTAAAGAAAAAGTTGGATAAGAGTGGATATGTAGACGGGACAGCGTGAGCATAGCTCTTTTCCCGTATGTCACAACTATGTAAATATAACTAGGTAAACGCACACACACACACACACACACACATACCCATATATATATATATATATATATATATATATATATATATATATATATATATATATATATATATATATATATAGAAACACACACAGAGACAGAGAGAGAGAGAGAGAGAGAGAGAGAGAGAGAGAGAGACTCGGGAGAAATTTAAATTTAGTCTAGATTTTGACAACAGAGTAACATTAGCTTGATTTTTAGACTACACAGTGCCCTATATCAGTGAAAAGATGGTTCCCACGGCTTCTACAAAGGCTAGTGGGAAGCGAGAGAAAAGGAAGCATGTAACACTCTCAGTACTGACAAACTAAAAATGATTAAGCAAGTGGAAAGTGGCAAGAAAAGAAAGAAAGTTATGGAGGACTTCAACATAAGCAGCTGTATGATTTTAAACAATGATGGCAAGGTCCATGTTACAGAAGCTATGGCAGATGGACAATCGATGACAGGAGGAGACATTAAAATGATAATGGAGAAGCCTAATTAGAACAACTAGATGAAGTGGTGTGGTGAAGTGGGTTACTGCCAAGCGAGCGGAGGGCAATATTGGGATGCAATTCCTGAGAAGGCAAAAA
>NC_066543.1:7446845-7501845 GCF_024679095.1 Eriocheir sinensis
GCCTGGAAGCAGTGAACCCGCGATACGCCTCATGTATGGTTACAGTACATTGGAAAGAAATATATATATATATATATATATATATATATATATATATATATATATATATATATATATATTTTACAGCTAAGGAGACAGTTCAAGGGCGTAAAGAAAAATAAAAAAAAGCCCGCTACTCACTGTCACAGCTAACTACATATATATATATATATATATATATATATATATATATATATATATATATATATATATATATATATATATATATATATATATATATATATATATATATATATATATATATATATATATATATATATATATATATATATATATATATATATATATATATATATATATATATATATATATATATATATATATATATATATATATATATATATATATATATATATGTGTGTCACGCGTACTCCGTGCGGGATTTGCAGTGTTGAGGATGGCTGCTAGACGCAATATTAGGGGCGTGAGAGCTTCGTGTTACGTCTGTGAAGACTTTACAGGCGAAGCATCGAAATGGATCGGATGCTGTTTGTGTCCTAAATGGTGTCATGCAAAATGTGCTTTCCTGGCTGGAATCAAGCAAGATAATCTACACAAAATCAACTGGATTTGTACGCCGTGCCTGAATCGAGCATCTCTTGCTACTGGCATAGTGTTAAAATTGAAAGAATTTAAGCAGAAATTATCTAAGGAAATATCAGGGATAAAGAATGAAGTTGAGTTTCGGGCCTTGAGTGTGAGAGAGGAGCTGGGAGAGGTGGCAGAGGTGTTGCAGCGCGCCGAGCATGCTGATTCAGCGGGTGCAAGATGGGCCGAGGTCACCGAGCGCAAGAGGAAAGTAAAAACATACTTGTTGTTAGGGCCTCTGAACAAGATAAAAAGGCTACTGAGTTGAAAATTGAAGTTTCCCAGGCATTACAAGGCATTCAGAGTGCTGATTCAGGATTCACTAAAGGAGGTAACATTGTAATGAACTTTGATGATGAGAACATAAGGAGTGAAGCAGCCCCAAAATTGGAATCTGTAGAGCAAGTTTGTACTAAAAGTGTGGGAAAATTAAGGCCAAAGATCATGATTTGTAATGTACATAAGGAGGAGACCGGGGATAAGATAATTGAGACACTGCGAAACATAAATGATTTCCAATATTCGATTCCAGGAGTTGAGGAGAAAATTGAGAGGATTTTTAGTAGGCCTGCGGCTGGTGGCATAGACTTGCATTGGCTGCCCATTAAGGCACGAATAGTCTACAAAATATGTGTCTTGATTTATGAAGCAACGTGACTTGGTAAACCTGAATATGAGAAATTTACTACAGGATTTTCATTTGGACACCGCCATGTCACTGAGACAGTGCAGAACAGTATAGACTCATGAGCCCAGAGTCAACCTGGAACTGGGTTTCAGAGTATTTGAGAAAAGTGCCCCACGGCTCTAGAATGAGTTACCCGAGGATGTTAAGAATACTGGCAAGCTGGCAATCTTCGAGAAAGCACTGAAGACTCACTTATTTACTAAATCCTACGACTTAACAAACATGAGGATTGAGGACAACTTTCGGTGCTGATATTACTGTTATAATGTTAACGTCCCAGTGAAGCGCTGCTACGGCGGCGGACCGGAGCCTGAAATCTCATCAACAGTAACGGTAACGGTGTGTGTGTGTGTGTATATATATATATATATATATATATATATATATATATATATATATATATATATATATATCTATATATATATATATATTTTTATATATATATATATATATATATATATATATTTATTTATTTATTTATTTATGTGTGTGTGTGTGTGTGTGTGTGTGTGTGTGTGTGTGTGTGTGTGTGTGTGTGTGTGTTCTCACTTTACCAAAATAAGAACCAATTAATTAATCTATTCATCAATCAATTAATCATTCAGTTCATAGGTCAGTCCGTAAGTTAGTCACTCAATTAATCGCTCAGTCATTAAGTCAGTCAGTCAGTCAGCAGGAACAGTCGCAGTGCTGACCAAAAATCACAGCGAGACAGTCACCACGTGGCTAGACGGATGTAGCAAAAACTGTTATACTTAGTGAACCAACTCTTATTTGCAGACCATGCAGAGGCCTTATTCCTGACCCTTGATGCCGATATAAGATAACAACGACAATGGGGATGAAGCATGAACATAGGAAATCATGGAAGCAAACTCACCTCGCGACCACGGCAGTCACACAGAGGACGGAGGCGAGTGTGGCCGCGACGAGGGCAGCCTGCAGGAGCAGCGGCCTCACCCTGCCGCCCGCCCCCGACACCCCGACGCTCCACATGGCCGCCCCCAAGCCCAGGCCCAGCCGCCAGCACCACCACGACGCCCACGCCTCCCTCTCCTGATCACCTGTTGAAAGATGCACTTACTCATATGTGGCTTAGATAAGTGTATATTTAATTGTGTTACTTGACCAAGTCTTTGTGGAAAGGCTCCCATGTTATTATCATATTTTTATACATAAGTATTTTTTTTTACAGTATAGGGGATATGTCAAGGCTAAGATAAATCTATGAAAAGAGGCTAAAACAAATCTATGAAAAGATGTTTACAACATGCTGTCCCAATAAAAGTTAGGTAGAAGACGCAGAAAGACAGACAGTGGGCAATTTGGTTTACAGAAGTGTCCTGATATTTTCTTTGTAATTCACCACGGCGTGATCACGAGTTGGACTCGTAATTGTGGAAGAGTTCATAAGTCCGATGGACTCGGAAGAGAAAATATGAACGAAAAGAGGCGGTTTCAATGTTGACTAGTAGAAAGGATGAAAAAAAATAAAGATGCTGGTTAACTCTCGTATTAGATATATAGCTGAATAGTATAGAAATGTCCTTGGATAATGCTTACTGACGGTGGCGAGGAGCAGTGCATTGTGTTTCACAGCCACCCACAGGAAGGCTATGGCCACACCCAGGGCAGCGTGAGCCGCCACCACCAGCCCAACATTCTCCGACGCCCACATGACGCCGTAGTGCAGTGTGAGGCTCAACCCGCACACGCCCATCAGGCCGTGCAGACCCCAGCGGGTGACGAGGCGCCGCTGAGTGTGCAGAGCCAGACTCTCAAAGACGAGGGTCACGCCCACAGCGGCTGCTTGGCTGCCCACCAGCCAGCCCTGCAGCAGTCAAAGATGGACTACAAGAGGCGGAAAGTGTGAGGGCACGACGGGAGTTCACGCTAATGCGTTGTCATTTGGAAAGAAAATATCATTGACTGAAGGAAAAACCAGGCTAGTGCTTCGGACATTATGATAGTAATTTTCAATCCTGCATCCCTCCCTCACCTCGGTTGTCATCTCCTGCAGGAGCCAGAGGCTGAAGGTGTGGGAGAGTGCCGCCAGACAGCCGTTGACGAACACCCACAGGTGGAAGGTAAGGCGCCGTACTCCTTCTCGCAGCACCTGTGCGCACGGAGAATCGTTACATTATTAGTGAAACATTAAGACGTTATTTTAAACTTGTGTCAATTAAGCTTGAAAGTCTTATTTTGATGTATTTGTATATACATACATATATATATATATATATATATATATATATATATATATATATAGATATATATATATATATATATATATATATATATATATATATATATATATATATATATATATATATATATATATATATATATATATATATATATATATATATATATATATATATATATATATATATATATATATATATATATATATATATATATATATATATATATATATATATATATATATATATATATATATATATATATATATATATATATATCCAGGTAGAGGGAGAGTGGGCGGCGGGTCTTTGGTGGGTCAATGGAGCCGTAAGGAACGGGCAAGACCAGCAGGAACAGCAGGGCAGCCAAGCCGAGAGCCAGGTGCACTCCCAGCAGCCCTCCGTAGCCACTCCCTCCTGTCCCTGCCAGGCACGCCAAAATGGACAACACGCCAGCCGTCATGGCCCAGCCTCCCGAAGTGATGCCCGTCCAAGACTTGTGGCTGCCGTAGGCACTGAGATGGAAGGTGTGGGTAATGGTGCGTTGGAGCACGTCCTGGCTCACTCCACCTTCATCATAGCCGTAGACGTAACAGTGCCACAGCTGGGCCACACTTGCCTCCACCCCGGCGCCCAGTAGGCCGCCCAGCGCCAGGAACATGGCCACGCCAGCCATCAAGCCTATGTTTTCCGCTCCCTTTACAGAAGCCCATTTCGAGTCGAAGATTTTATTTCGCTGAGGCACTGTTTCGTTCGCATTATCTTCGGCAGCAGGAGTGTGATCTCCGCGGTCCGTACGGTGAATACTCCGTTTACTTCGTGTGTACTTAGTGTGATGTGACCTAACCTGACCATCACGATGATCGTAATGCAAGTCACCACCAGAGAGATCCTTCACCACTTTCTCCTCAGCTCTTGAGGCAAAGGCTGGGTGAAGGGTCCGTACAGGGTTGTGTGGGCCCCGGGACTCCATCCACGTTTGCAAGGAATAGTGTGGAGGACTGGGGTTGAAGCGCGGCCGTGTGTTCACTTGGTCATTCGGGAGAGACGCAGACTCCCAGTTCGGGTTACTTTTATGTGGAGAGGAAAAAACAGTCTCTGGATAATTGTGTAATGTTGCTTCATTTCTGTTCAGGGGTCGTCGAGGCTGAGGCTTCCAGGGTCTGGCAGCATCACCGTACCCCCCGTCATGCTGGAAGCCACTCAACGCAAGGGCTGACTTGCCGCCTGACTTGGAGTGACTATCATGTTTCGATGGTTTGTCCTCGTTGCCGACTTCATCCCCCTCGTCTTCATCTTCCTCAGAGCTGTCATTCTCATCCAAGTCCTGAGGGATGTCGTCATCTGAATAATTTTCTTGTGAAACAAGGCGATCCTTGTGCGGTGACTTGTTTTTGTTTTTGGTAGTCTTATGATACACTTTGTCTCGTCCAGTGCCATAGTAAGAGACAGGAGAGTTGTGGACATTTTCGTGGCTACTTTTTATCTTATTTTTGTTTTCATTCTTGAGCTTCTCTTTGGTCAACGGAGTCTTGGGTTGCGGCTCTACAGTAGCTCCTGTGTCTGTGGCCTCCTCTACCGCCTCTTCAGGGTACTCATCCACGCTTCCCTCCGGATAATCACTATTCAAAGGATGTTCGTTAACTGTGTTGCTGTTCAAGGGGACACTATCGTTTGTTTTTTGGTTCTGGTCTGCCGGGACCGTAATGTGTGATGGTCTTGACGTGCTTGTGACAACTGCGATGGGAGCGGTGGTGGCATGGGTTGTAGTAGTAGTGGTCGGGGTTTTGGTAGTTGTGGTGTTGGGAGGGATGGAGGGAAGGTGAATTGGAGGAATTGTGGTGGATGTTGATGTCGTAGTCGAACTGGAGGTGGAGGGGATGAGAGTTGGTGCAATACCGGTGGATGTGTTGGATGAGATGCTGGTTGTGTTGGTTCCAGGGGGGAGGGTCTGGGGGTGTTGTAGTGACACCGCTGAGGGCGTGGAGGTATTCTGTGGAAAGACTGTCGTTGTTGGGGCGAAGGACCACCCGTTGACACAGGACTTCAGGAGCCCAGTGTGCGGGATGTACTGAAGAAGAAGCACTACGCCGCAGCCGTGCAGGACCGTGGCGCCGGCGAACAGCAGCCACAGCAGCAGGCGACGCACGGCCCCGCTGCGGCTTCTTCTCATAGCCCGCAAACACGCCACCACGCCAACGCTTGCCGCCAGAGTGGTTCCCCCGCTCAGCAAGCCCACGCCTGTGGATGTAGATGTATATGAACAGGTATTTTAGTGTATGAATGACGATCACTCAAACTTCTAAATGAATAAGATCAATTAAAAAAAATCTGCTCCAGTGGAACTCTGGTTTTGCTCAACTTTCACTTTACAATGGACATAATAAGTGAAAAAAAAAAAGATATATATGTACTCACTTGTGGCAGAAAACCCGGTATCTTTTAGGATCAGCGGCGACCAGGGAAGCAGCACCGCATGCCATCCCGTCAGGAGGAGCATGAAGGCATTCACCCGCCAGCCACCCTTCACGCCCTTCCCCGTGCCCACCCCGGCGCCCGAACCTGTGCCCATGATGCTGAAGGTCACTCGTCAACGCCGCCGTCCTCAACTACAACCTGTGCATGATGGGGCGTCTGGGAGTGGTTTGTGCAGCGTCTGGGAGCTAGTGATCTGTTGCGTCTGGGAAGCCTCGTTGATATCAACTACTGTCTGGGCTTTATGCTGCGCCTGGAAGTGGTCTCGCCGCCTTCAGCTACAGCCTGTGTTTCATGCTGCATCTGGGAAGGGTCTCGATGGCAATGTAGTGCCGCACCAAAAGGAAGGCAGGCGGACGGGGGAATCATGCAGCAAGTTGGCGATAACCTTTATCTCGAGAAAGTTATGTGCAATGTCTCTGGTCGTTCGTTTCCTGCTGCCACTCAGAAAACACCAGCAACAGATGTTTGTAGTTCAGGTTCTTATGTGGTTCATTACAATGTTGATTAACGTATGGTGAAAGCAATATATAAAACAGATGCACACGTAAACATATTTTTTTATCACTTCTGTGTTGCAACCGTCTTACATGGTATTTGAATTATTCTTGAGCACTGTTTGTCGTGGATCAAACGCACACACTCAACAATAAGACACTTTTTAGGCTTTAGATTGCACTGAAAGAATAAAGAACACCTTTGCTTTCATCGCTCAAGATTCTCGGGGAGTCACAAGCGAGGGCAGGTCCGTATAGGGTTTCGAAAGCTACTGCGTGAGAGAACTCCAGCACGGGAACACCAACGACCCAGCGTCTTATCTCAGGAAACGGCGGCATCCGTTTTCACAATATCATGTCTTTGTTTTTATCCATTCCTCTGTTGACATTAAACAAACCAGCCTTCATGGTGTGGGATGAGAGGTAACAGTATCACGGCAAAGCTCAGTTGTCATTCGCCGTATCTTTGTATTGTATTTTTCACTGTATGATGTGAGATAAGAGCTGCCAGGATTAAGGAGTGGATTATTGTGTCATTCAGCGTAAGATTAGGTTTTCAGTGTATGGTAAGGAGAATGAATTTACAGAAGCGTGGAAATGTTGAATATCTATAATTTACAATATTTTTTTTTTCATTGCATGGTGTGAAATTAGAGGTGTCAGGATTATGGTCAGATGTCATTCACCATCAGATTTAGTTTTCAATGTATATATATATGGCGAGGAATATGAGTTAATTGAAATGTTTAGTTGATATTATTTACCATCATATTTTTTTCATTGCATGGTGTAAGATTGGAGGTGTCAGGATCATGGTCAGATGCCACACACCGTCAGCTTTAGTTTTCCCTGTGTGGTGTGCAATGAGTCAACAGAATTATGGAAATGTCTAGATATCATTTACCATATTTTTTTCCCACTCTCTGGTGTAAGATAAGAACTGTCAGGATTATTATGGCCACATGTTATTCACCGTCAGACTTAGTTTTCTCTCTGTGGTGTGGAATATGAGTCAACAGAATCGTGGATATCATTTACCATTTAGATATCATTTACCAACAGATATTTTTTTCCTATTCTGGTGTGAGATTTAAAGCTGACAGCTATGTAGAAACCCCAGTGTTATTCCGTCATTAATATTCTTTACAGATAAGTTTATGTATTACCCTAAAGATGCAATTATGAACTAGTAATTGTTAAACGAAAAGCGGGTGTAGCGTCCTTAGAAGACATCACGAACTAACATAGAGGGGTGGGATGGGGCAGCGGTGTTTGGGAGTCTTACATATCTAGAACTGAAGATATAAGAATTATCAGAATATTATTAGTCATATGAGAGTTCCATGACAGCTAGACGGTGAGTGGGAGAGAGTAATGAACGAGAAGCTTGAGTCTACCCGCATCGTCACAGCCAGGCGGTAACCAGGCGTCTGATAGTACTCGTAGTGTTTGTAAGGGACGAGGATGAGGAAGGACACAGCACGGACACATAAATAGCTGTGGCAAGATAATCACCGGTGTTGTGGCGCTGACTCTAGCCACACCTGATAACACCTACTCTTCACTCCTCACACCTCGGAGCATCGGCCCTCCCTTAGCCTCACACATTGCTCTCTGGCTCATCACTGCATCGTGCGACACAGCTTCTCCTTTCCTAATTGCGGCACCTTCGAATTGCAAGCACTTGTCAAATACTCCGCACTGTTAGTCTTCACACCGCGTAAGAGAAAAGAGACCCGAGGAGTGTGGATGCCGATAACCAACTGAGCGCCACCTCCTCCCCCTCCTTCTCCTCCTCCTCCCTGTCTCCCCTACCACCATCAGCACACCTGTAACACCTGCTCGCTTCAGGTGTGAGCTAGAGGAAAGAGGGGGGACCAGGGTGTGCCACGACCCTCTGTACTGCGTGTGACGAACTGTGGGCGATGACTCTCTCTTTTGCAATAAATAAATAAATAAAATAAAAAAAGATCCATGGGAACACAGAAGACAATTAATAATTAATGAATTGCAGAATAAATCTTCAGTGTATATGCATGATGGTTTACATTGTCACTTGGCACATGGTGAAAACCCCTTACTGAACACGTGCACATGTAAACACCTTATTTTTGTTGGCTCTACCTCGCAAGGCCCTCAGTCAAGGCCTACGACTTCAGTGTGTATACTATAATCCGCATTGTCCTCTGATGACGCCTCACGTTATTGTGTTCTTACGCTCGTATGTTAAAGTTTATCGTAATTCGCAAGGTGAAGATACTGCTACACTAAGAGTAAAGGTGCACTTGGTTTTATAATAAAAACTTTAACGATTCTAAGTAAAACAGACTCGAGTGGCATGCAGAATAAAAGACAGGGAAACAGTTAGACGCTCTGACGACTATGTAGAAAATAATCGAGAAGCATAGGAATGATTATGTGGTAGCCTAGTAATAGAAAAATGAGATGATTTAATTTCGTTTAAGTATATGGAACAACGATCTGTGAGATGATAACCTAAGAGGCACGAAAATTAAAGTAATAATTTTAAGACATTGTGTTGGGACGTACTAGGCAGGTGTTCTTAAAGCTGCACTTCACTATCAATATGAGGAATTGAAGTAGGTTGATGGGTGTATGCAAAAAGGTTCTTTTCCTTTTCCTTTACCTTACGGGGCAGACACGCCAGCCCTCGTCAACAGATTGACTATGCGGTTCAGTTCTGGTCACCTTACTATAGAATGGATATCAAAATGTTAGAATCGGTGCAGAGGAGAATGACTAAGATGATTCAGGGGTTGAGAAACTTGCCATACGAGGGAAGACTCAAACAGTTAATTAAACTTACATTCTCTAGAAAGGCGAAGGGTGCGTGGAGACATGATCGAGGTTCATAAATGGATGAAGGGCTTTAATAAGGGAGACATTCATAAGGTTTTGTTGGTAAGAGAACCGGGTAGGACACGAAGTAACGGGTTTAAACTGGATAAATTCAGATTCAACAGGGACATAAGCAAAAATTGGTTTACTAGCAGGGTGGTGGATGAGTGGAATAGGATTAGCAGTCATGTGGTAAGTGCCAATACAATTGTCACATTCAAAAATAGACTAGATAAATTCATGGACAGCGATATTAGGTGGGGTTAGATACACGGGAGCTTAGGGTCAAAGGAGCTGCCTCGTACAGGCCTACCGGCCTCTTGTAGACTCCTGCGTTCTTATGTTCTTATGTAGACCAAGTCTGACCGACTTGGTCGGCTCGGCTGACGTCAGCCGATAGAGTCGGTCTGTCAGCACCCTGCCACGGGGGCCTCCATATATTGGCAAAGACCCGTGCTTCCCCCTGCAAGGAGGGAGCAATCTTTAAACAACAGTTACGGGGCAATGAAATATCAATGTCAGTTGTAGTAGTTTCAATTCAAATTCAAATATTTATTAGAACAGTGGGGGAGAAGGTACAGAGAGGGGGTTGGCGTACATAGAAAAATAAATATCAATACACATCCATGTATATACAAGGAGGACAAGCGAGGGAAAAACAGAGGTAAAGGAGGAGGTAGAAGGCAGCCGGGCGGAATCGGCACTGCTATTTTTGTTTTATAGTTTTGGAAGTAGAGGATATTAGGGAACATATAGCAAAAATAATTAGGCAGAGGCGAATACAACGGCTTACCAGCCTTACATTCAGGTAGAAATGTATACGTAGTTTACATAGCAAATTAACGTTGAAGAGGTAGAATCATCAGCAGTATTACATCTTGAGGTGACTCATGACTCGTCTTCCCTAGGCCGCCAAAGTGTGTCCTACTTTATTCTTGTTTGACTTTCGGACTCACTTGTAAATAATATTTACCTTTAACCCTAGAGGACCGCTCCCTTTGTAATAGAGTCCCTGATGACTACATCGCTCTCTGTGTGCTCTCTACAATGCTAAGAAAACGTGTCACAAGAGTCAAACCGGACACTGCTGCATAACGAACTAACGCCGGGCAGCGGTGGAAGTGGAAATGTGCATTACTAACGTATAGCCTACCCATGAACTGTGCACTGTAAGATCCACGCCAAAACACATGTTTGAACTGTCCAGGTATAAAATAAGTAAGTGCAGGGGTACATACAATACTGAAAAGGAAACTCTCTTAACTTCCTACGCCATAGCTAGGCTGTAAAAGACAAAATGACATATCCTCCTAGCTGTACTACTATAACAATATTATTGAATACATTATTGAGGTGAGTACCGTGGAGCAGTATCTGTTTACCTGGATGAATGTGTGATTTCTTTAACATCCGATGATTCAGGCTGGCTGAGTCGCTGCATATCCGTGATAATTAAATAATTGTTCTGCCTGTGCAGTTGATTGCTGTGGTTGTTTCGATCCATGTTAACTCTACCGTAGTGAAAGAGTTTGTCAAATGAATGGATTAATTATTTCTATCTTTCAGCCTGGTAGGAGGTCTGAAAAGTACAAGAAGTCTTCTCTCAGCTTCTCTGTCTCTGATGAATGCCCATAACAATAAAAAACATGCCTTGCATCATCATCACCTGGTGCTACACTAGATACTACCTAACTCCTAGGAGCGAGTAATCTTGATCTTGAATTTAAGACCCATATTATCAAACTCTTTGAAACTTTTTGTTTCAAAAGGCTCTCGCAGAAGTACGGTAGGGGTTTTGATGGGTGGTGTCTTGACCCTAGCGGTATAGTTTTGGAATGCTTCTGCACCGTGAACAGGAAAAAAAAACATTCATGGCAACCCAACGTATCTCCTCAGTGGCACTGAAAAACGGTCGTAACAAGAGCACGAAACGTTTGACGAGGCTAATTTTCGAAACAATGCCTTTGCAACGGTGCCCCGAGTGCCTCTTTCGTCTCCCCTCGGCCGTGGCGCCATCTGTGGGCAGGTCGGGGCGGCAGTCTGGACAGCTGTTTGTTTACATGGGCCAGTGACGTGCCGTGCCCCGCGACGCTGGCTGACCCTACCCACGACACCCGCGGCACCCCGGCACACAAGGTAACGCTTAATTACGAGGTCACTAGTGGAGGCCGTGCGTGGTGAGGAGGGTGGCTGAGCGTGAGTGGTCGTGATACATGAGTGGCCCGAGGAGAGGTGACGTGACCCGCCCTTTCACCTTTGGCCCTCATGATGAGCGCCACCAGGTGAACTGTTTGCCTTATAAGGATTTATTTGCTGTAAGTCGTGACCTGCAGTGGGCGTGGCCTGACCGGCAGCTGTGGCTCAGAGGGTGTCTCAGTGTGGCCGCCAGCGGTCGTGTGCAGGCCGCCGGAGTCGTGACCGTGGCAGCCGTGACCGTGGCGTGACAGGTGGTCGTGGCGGCCCAGCACGGGATGGCGCGTAGCCGGGGTTAATTTTGAGACATTATCAGGGTGAAATATGAGTCTGCAGACCTTGGTTTGGTCCTGTCCAAAGCAGTTAGCACACAGTCCACTCAGCTCAGGCCCGTAATTTTGGCAGAATTTTTTTGGGGGCTAGAGGGCATCATAGGTTCATGAGGTGGGTGGAGAAGGGGGTCCAAGTGAAGGGAGCATATGCAGATTGGGTAATTTTTTGAAAATTAAGCACACTTAGGGGCATTTTGAGGCAGATATAGAAAACATTTTCCCCCCAAGAAATTACAGCCCTGAAGCTGTTTATCCTCCTTTTTGGATTGGTTGATAAATAGGTACCTCTGGAACTTTGGTAACCCAGATGTCACTCCTGTTCTGTGTCTTGGGATAATGTGTTTCACCCACCACAGGCTTAAGGGCCAAAGAGATAGAGAAGATGACACAACTCTCACCTTAGTGTATGTTCCTTACTTTACTTTTAACCCTAGGTGGGCAACTCTCACTTTGCAACACTTTACATTCTTGGATTAAAACAAGCTGTCTCATACAAATGTATGATACACCAGTGAGATTAAAATAATTTGAGCCAGAAACTACATATTAGTATGTGGAGCAAGTAAATAATCATCATATGCAGTGGTTGACTGTATACTCTACCTCCTACTTACTGCTGCTGTGTTATGTTATCTTATTATTTGTTAGTTGTTTGGAATAGAATTAATTAAATGTCATGGGATCCATGTTCATTTCAAGATTTTATATATTAAAAATTGAGGTGTTGAATGATTTCTTTCAAGACTATGCTTTTCAGATTAACCCTTTCCCTGCGAATGTTCCATATATGGGACACAGACTTTGGTGCTGTTGCCTGCGAGTGTCCCACATATGGGTCAGGGTAATTTCAAAGTAGCGCGCCAATTCTTTCGCACAGAAATTAATTGGAAATCGATATGTGGCATCTACTGCAGTGTTTCCAAACATAAATCATATTTTGTTTGAATTGTAGTCAGTAACCCTTATAATGTTGACACTTTTGCGCTGAGGTGCGGCAGATTTTTTTTTGCCATAGAATTACAAAAAATTCGGTGTCAAGTGATTGAACATAAATAAACATAGGTAGTAAACAGAAAAAGTTTTGTTAGTGAAAAGATAAGTGCGCTACCTATTAATACCCGAAATATCTGGCATATCTGTCATCGGCATCTTTCGTCAGGCATTGCAGTATTGTAAAAAGCAACATGCTGATTACTTAGGTAATAAATGTTGTAGCATTACACTATTTATATATTTGTGTTCAGGAAGCAAAGTTTTATTTACTGAGGGATATATATATATATATATATATATATATATATATATATATATATATATATATATATATATATATATATATATATTTTTTTTTTCTTGAAAATGCTCTGCAATGATGTGTTAATTAATTTTAAATTAGATCGCAGGGAAAGGGTTAAGGAATCCTTACTATATAAGGTATTCATCAATATCATACATACTGCAACTGTAAGGGATTTGTTAGTATGGATGTATCTTGTGGCACAGCAGTGATTGGGCCAATAACTAATAACATCAGGATTGTACTGTCAAGAATTATCTTGTTAGATGTTCATTTGTTTGTGTGTCAGTTGTTATTCAAAGTTTTTATAATTGGAGAGTATTGTTTTCTCCGGATGCTAAACAATTATAACCACATTTTGGAGTATCTATCAAACATCGTGCTTCTTATCTTTGCAACTCTTATTGTAAGTTAGTCCCATCAGAACCTCCAAATGGGAAGAAAGGATAAATCCCCCAGTACATGGAAAATATCAGTATTTTTTTTCTATCATGAGAAAAAAAAGAAGTGTGTGTGATGCACTTGGTTGCTGGCTAGTCAGCCTTTTAACATGAGAGTGAGTTCTCCCATGCACACGCCCACATGCATTCACTCTTGTTACTTAAAACATTTACTTGTGTGTGATGATGGCTGATCTCCCACTTTGGACATAGATTACTTTAAGGGGGGGCAGCTGGTTTGGGGGGGACAGGGGGGTGAAGTGAACATATTAATTTCTGGGTAAAAAAATTCCAGGCAGAGCCTTACCATCTGGCAACACCCTGATGAAGTTTTACACCTATATTCACTATATCTGCTGAGTTATTGCTTGAAATATAGCCCCTACTCTATTTTTTTTCATCTTGCATGGTGGTATGTGTAACAATCTCCATACATGATTTCTTCACCTTTGAAATCTATCTCCTCAACCATTTATGCATCAATTTCAATGAAACAAAGACTCAACAACAGGGGAAGGCCAGTATTTTAACTTAGCAATGTGATATTTTCAAAATTAATGGCATGAAAATTTAAAAAAATATTTTTTCAGTATTTTTTTCAAAAAATTTGGCAACTCAAAAAAAAACCCGACAAATGAAACCAGATATAAAAAAATGGCGTTGTTACACTAATGACCTTTCCTTTATGTGAAGCACATGACTTTACAATGAAAAATTGTAGGAGGAGATAGATTTTTATAATAATCAATTTTGGAAGGGGGGAGGGGGAGTTGGCAATAGTGAGGGGGAAGTAGGGGAACTTTTGGACTGCAGATCTTATCTACAGAGTGGTCTTGACTTCCCATAATATTTTCATCTCAATACAATAAAAAATAACGATTTAAAAAAACTGGCTGCTCGCCTTAATGCTTGTGTTAATGGTGATTTCCGTCATCAGCATTACAAAGGCTTCATCAACAGCTAAGGGTATTTACATAACATGCAGTAGCTTTGCATCTTTACTTTGTTGCACAATGATATTCATATTCTAAAATCTTGTATTATACTTTGCTTATCCAGTTTTACTTATGCAATACACATTCTGCTTCTAGTAGTGATGGTATCAAATTCTTTTAAGTAATGTTTATTGGTGAGTAGCCACTATGTTATTTATCCACAGTCTTTGTTCTGAATAATTTGGCCCACCACAACCGTTAGGGCTGAGTTAAAGATTTAGTGGTGATAAGTTACTAAGTCAGTGGCAATGGGTTACTAATCACTGATTTGCCGATGATAGGTACACATTTAGTGATTATGCTGTTGTGCAAACCTTATCAACAGTGGGAGAGACCTTTTTTTGATATTCACAAGTCCAAGGCTGAGCTTATGGTGCTTAAAAAAATGAAAGACTGTAAACATATAATTTAAATAAGAGGCTGATAGGGAGTTAAACTAAATTATCATGCACCCACCTGTCATCTGAATTGTGATAATTTTTATGATTTACTAAGGTTTCTTGGTCATAGGAGCAGTTTCCTCAGTTTATGTATTTTCTGCATTGAAAAGTAAAGGTGGTTGCATACGCTATAGCTGCGCGTGGTTGCGGGGCTTATTTCTGATCCATTGGCCCTTTGAGCCTGTGGTAGGTAAGAACCAGTCACCCTGGGACATGAGCTGAGGTGAAATGTGAGATTGCCTCAGTTTACCTTCCCTAGGTACCCCTTTATTGACCAGTCCGAAAGGAAGGATGTATAGCTGGGTGAGCTGCTCGCTGTCTACCCGGACCGGGATTTGAACCCAGGCCCGCGGAGTAGTAGCCAGGCACGCTGACCACTAGACCACAGAGGCACATCATGCATGAGATAGTTTTCGTTGTTAGATGACACATTTATAATACAGTAAGGCTTTTCATATTTTAGAGGAGAGGAGGGGCAACTAATGAAATATACTGCACTGCCATGTCTGTAGGTCATGCAACAGTGGCTTGGATATTTAATCAATGAATCAGTTGAGGCATTTGCTGTGGGGCGCTACACTTCACCCACCGTACAGCACCACCCCCAGGGTTCTCTCTAAGCATGTGGCCACATAGACCCCACACCTACCCATTATAAGTACCTCGTGGTAGAATCCATTCATTTGTGCAATCCACAAGTTTTATGGGTGTCCTTTTGGCCTCCTCCATTTGTGAATGTCTCAAACAGAAACAACCCAACGAGCAGGGTTGACTTTTGAGTAGCGTGGCACATTTACATTAAGTCGTAGTTGGTGTTGAAGGATTCTGGAGGTAAACAGGCCTTGATTCATTCTCCTGGCTTATTCCATAGTGTTATGGACTCACTCAGCATGAGTATATACATATATACCGCATATACTCATGCTGAGCGAGTCCATGACACTGTGGAATAAGCCAATCTGTTGTAAAACTTCTTGATGTGATCCATTGTTGTTCTGTACTACACTACCCAAGTCGTGTGAAATTTTCCAATATTTTTGTCCTTGTCACATACATGAACAGACTTCACTGTTTCATCCAATAAGCCTCATACATCTGTACGTTGGTCTTGGCTCAGGAGACCTGAAGACTTAAAGGTTTCAACTCCTCGTGCAGTGCCTCGAGAGCCATCATCAGAACCTTCAGTGACTAGACGAGAATTGCTGCATCAATGGCAATAACAAGGTCAACGACCCTGGCATTGCCAATAAATGCTTCACAACTCTGCCTAATACCCAGGGTCCCAGGCTCTACAAGCACTGAAAAGTGATAGGGCAAGAACACAGCCCCTCCCCATTCATGTTTTCAGAAAAGATGCTGGATATGATCCCCCCTTCCACACTTCACAGAACTCTCAGTCCTAGAGTACAGGCCAACAATCCTTGCAGGAAATCCCAGAGTGCCTTGCAATAGATTGAATAAAACACCATCTTGAGATTGACAAAAACTGCAAACATCCCCTGTTGAAACTCACATCACTGCTTTACCAGTATGTGAAGTGCTAGGATATAGTCAATTGTCGACTTACCAGACGTGAACCCTGACTGCTTGGGCCCTACACATTTAGCAGTTGTCTTTGAATCCACATGAGCAATAGATTGGCAAGCATCCAGCCTGGTACATACGGAGAGAGAGAGAGAGAGAGAGAGAGAGAGAGAGAGAGAGAGAGAGAGAGAGAGAGAGAGAGAGAGAGAGAGAGAGAGAGAGAGAGAGAGTGTATCTAAAGAATGTAAAGTATATTTCACTTAGTAATATCGTGACGGTGGTGACCATGATGGCAGCGGCGTCAGTGGCAAATGTATTTTTTTTCTAGTTTCACAGAATCCTGAATCGTTGAATTATATCCTTGAGTCACAGTATGGCTTGTGTCCAGATAAGAGGAGGTTAGTCATCAGGACACACACACACACACACACACACACACACACACACACACACACACACACACACACACACACACACACACACACACACACACACACACACACACACACACACACTGAGGTACATCTTACTTAACAGCTGATTAACTTTATTGATTCGCCGGCTTGGTGGCTGGCTGAATTGGTGGCTGATGATGACGATGATAATGATGATGGTGTGTGTGTGTGTGTGTGTGTGTGTGTGTGTGTGTGAGAGAGAGAGAGAGAGAGAGAGAGAGAGAGAGAGAGAGAGAGAGAGAGAGAGAGAGAGAGAGAGAGAGAGAGAGAGAGAGAGAGAGAGAGAGAGATGGGTGGCTGACTCTCTGAATGATTTGTTAGGCGAGGGAATAGGTACACCAGACTGCGTTGCTTGACTTACTGGCTTGGTCACGATGCCTGGCCGACCAGTTGAAAATGATGCGTGCTTCACAGACAGACATTGACTAGGTATTTGACAGCCTGGCAGTCACTGGCTAACAGCTAGGCAAATGACAGAACATTTGACTAATTTACTGACTGATTGGTTGGGAGAGAGAGAGAGAGAGAGAGAGAGAGAGAGAGAGAGAGAGAGAGAGAGAGAGAGAGAGAGAGAGAGAGAGAGAGAGAGAGAGAGAGAGAGAGAGAGAGAGAGAGAGAGAGAGAGAGAGAGACTAATTAGCAAATGAACGTGGATTACAGAGGACTGGGAGTGTGCCTGACGGTTACGATTGACTAACTGACTGACTACATGAATGAAAGCAAAATATAACCTAAAATGACTTACAGGTGGACTGGCTGACTGACTGTGTGACTGGCGAATGGGGGGACCCGGGGAGTAACTACGAAGGGAAGGGAAAGGGGAGCGATGAGGGGAAAAGACGACAGAGGGGAGGAGAATGACTTACTGGGGTGACGCACGGAGGTGACTGAGGGGAGGGAAGGGGAGATGGGGAGGGAGACTACTTATGGGGAGGGGAGGGGAGGATGATGAAGGGGAGGTGGTAGGTAGGTGGGTGTAGAAGGGAAGGGGAGTGGGTTATGAGTGTGGGGACGAGGGGAAGGGGAGGGGAGGAAAGGGGAGAAGTTGGGGGGTAGGGGAGGAGGGGTAGGACAGGTAAATAAGTGCTATTGATTCTTGTTCACGCTATTATGCTGGTTTGATGTTCTCTCTCTCTCTCTCTCTCTCTCTCTCTCGCTCCAATATATGACGTATTTAATAATTTTCCCCAGTTCCTTTTTTGTTTTATTTTTATTCTGCTTCCATCTCTGTATCCATAAAGCGAATTCAACCCTACACGCTATCTCTCTCGTGATAGATAGATAAATGGATGGATATATATATATATATATATATATATATATATATATATATAGAGAGAGAGAGAGAGAGAGAGAGAGAGAGAGAGAGAGAGAGAGAGAGAGAGAGAGAGAGAGAGAGAGAGAGAGAGAGAGAGAGAGAGAGAGAGAGAGAGAGAGAGAGAGAGAGAGAGAGAGAGAGAGAGAGAGAGAGAGAGAGAGAGAGAGAGAGAGAGTTATGTTGTAGAATGATCGAGGAAGCACACAGAGGGAGCTTGGAAGTTGGTCCGAAGAGGAAAATGAAGACCACGAAGGTGATGTTTGATGATCAGTGTGCAGGACCACAGATAATCATCGGGATCGGAACACTCGAGAGGGCCGAGGCATACACATACCCAGGACAAACAATTAGTGTAAACCCAGACAACAACAACAACAACAACAAAAAAGAATCGGAAAAAGCATACGAATGGGATGGAGCGCTTTTGGTAAACCTTGTGATACTATGAACAGCAACTTGCCACTCACTCTTCCTGCTGATGTGTACAATGAGTGTTTCCTGTCAGCCCTAACATGCGGTTCAGAGGCTTGGCGACTCACAAAGTACTTAGAGGAAAAGCTAAGAAGTGCACACAAAAGAGATGGCAGTGTTAGATATATATGGAGACAAGAAGCGATCATAGAAGATGAGAATGAGAGCATAGAAGATGAGAATGAAAGCATAGATGAGAATGAAAGCATAGAAGATGAGAATGAGAGCATAGAAGATGAGAATGAAAGCATAGAAGATGATATTGATATGAGGATGAGAATGAAAGCATAGAAGATGAGAATGAGAGCATAGAAGATGAGAATGAAAGCATAGAAGATAATATTGATATGAGGATGAGAATGAAAGCATAGAAGATGAGAATGAAAGCATAGAAGATGAGAATGAAAGCATAGAAGATGAGAATGAAAGCATAGAAGATGATATTGATATGAGGATGAGAATGAAAGCATAGAAGATGAGAATGAGAGCATAGAAGATGAGAATGAAAGCATAGAAGATGATATTGATATGAGGATGAGAATGAAAGCATAGAAGATGATATTGATATTGGTATGAGGATGAGAATGAAAGCATAGAAGATGAGAATGAGAATCAGAGAATAGACGATGATATTTAGAGGAAAAGCTAAGAGCACACACACAAAAAAGGATGACCGTTAGGTATTTACGGAGACAAGAAGCGAGTATCATGGCTCAGAGAATGGAAGACGAAGATATACTAATTCAAGGATGATTAATAACATAGACTTGGGCAGGTCTATATCATGCGTGGAACTGATAACCGATGGACAGCCCAAGTACCAGAATGATAACCCGGGCATTGTGGAAGTCAGGGCAGACAAAGGACTGTGTGGAGGTGTTAGATTAGAACATTTGTCGGGGCAGGATGGAGTACACTAATAGCAGACATTGAGAAGTGGAGGACGTGGAATAGTGGAATAATAGTGGCTGCAGATGATAATGATGATGATGATGATGATGATGAGAGAGAGAGAGAGAGAGAGAGAGAGAGAGAGAGAGAGAGAGAGAGAGAGAGAGAGAGAGAGAGAGAGAGAGAGAGAGAGAGAGAGAGAGAGAGAGAGAGAGAGAGAGAGAGAGAGAGAGAGAGAGAGAGAGAGAGAGAGAGAGAGAGAGTGGTGGGGGAGGGTTGATGAGCCTGAGTGGTTACAGGGAGAGGTGGGCAGGAGCGTGTTGAGAGTTGGGGAAGAGGAGGAAGGGGGGGAAGGGGGGCTTCCTCAAGTGTTTAGGGAGGGATGAGGGCCTTGCTACTTCTCCTAACCCCCCCCCACCATCCTTCCCTGGCCCCCTGCCCCATCCCCTCTCCCCCTACCCTCCTGGAATGGTCCGTTTGGGCGATGGGTGTAAGGGTGCCTTTCTTTCTGGGGGCACAAGACACGTTCCTGGCGGGGTTGTGAAGAAGGAGGGCCGAGTGGCGGAGCAGGGAAAGGAAGTGTCTTAGATGTTGAGTGTCTGCGGAGAATCTAAGAACAATTACTGATGAAGGGCGTAGTTAGGAGAGTTTAATGGCCTTGACTGTTGTGTAGCGGCAGTAATTAGTTAGGTCTGAGTGGGGAGTAGGAAAGGGAAGTGTCTGTTGGTGATAAAGAGACACGGTATAATAATAATAGGGAGTAATAGACGCAGCTAATGGTCTCCTCTCTTGCTCCTTCACATACCGTTGTCTTTCCCTTGCCTACATTTACTTCCCGCTTTCTTGTCTTACACACCATATCAAATTCATCTACAGTCCTCTGCAACATCTTTTAAATTTCTGCCAACAGCCTCTTTGATTGGTGTAATGTGGCCAACCTCTCGTACTTACTGCCGACCCCCATCCCTTCTTTCCATTCTCCAAACCCCCATCCCTCCTTTCCCTTCTCTTTCCCTCTCTTGGCCTACACACGTGCCTGCTTAAAAAGACCGTATAATAAACTGATACCAGGGAAATAAAAAAGGAAGGAGAAATACCAGTGACGTTACTGCAATATGTAAATACCAGTGAATTGAAGGCAGAAGAGATAAAGACCAGTGAAAGGAGGGAAGAAGAATATAAATATCTATGTGCAACATTCGAGGCAAGGGATTTGTATTTTCCCATCCAGCGCCGTCGCCGCCGCGTGACCCGTCTATCCTCCAGTGACTCCGGTTCAAGACGCCCCCTGGACTTGCTGGCAGAGTGCGTGCTGGAAGTTAATCTAGTTGGCCGACACACACACACACACACACACACACACACACACACACACAATCGATTATTGCACGTACACGTTTCACTAGTAAATTCGTATATATTAATGTCTCGTGGGCGGGATTTCACGGGAGGAAACATTGACGCCGTGTAAAGACTTGAGAGTGAGTGGATCTTCGGGTGAGTCACTGCCTTCTGGACGCCGCGGGGAGAGTCGAGGGCGGCGGCAGTGACGGGCTGTTTGAACGTGGCGCCGCAGCTCGGGTCGGGCGAGCCATGACGAGCCTTGCCTGAAAGTTGACTTGATATACTCGGCCACCCTCCCGGGGCCTGCTGCGTCCCCTGCGTCCCTCCCTGCTCACGCCCGCCGCGTCGCTCCAGCAGGGGCAGTGAGGGACTCCAGGGCAACAATACCTGCTGTTCTCATGCCATTGTGTCTAAATTATAGGACGATATTGATCGGAAACTTGTGGCGACTGTGTGGCAGGGCTGGTGTTGTAGGAGGTTGTGGCTGCTGGCGCTAGATGGCACCACCAACCGATCAATCCGCTGTGTCCGCCTCCGCCGAGATGATGTTTTTACGCCTTTTCGCGGCATATTATGTGTGTTGCTCCGGCAGTGAGGTGGTGTTGCATCCATAGTCGGGACGAAAAATTAGCGACGCTACAACGGGAGAAAATGTAGCAGGGGCGGAGAGAGTGTAACGAGATACGGAGACCCAAAGGATAAATTTCGCCTTTCGTCCGTCGTCGAGCACTTTCCATGCGAGGAGCGATATAGTTCCAGTGTTGTCGGCACGGCCAAGCCCCCATGGTGTGTTGTGGTGCGCCCTCCCAAAAAGACACTCGTCCGCAGTGATCACTCGGTGTGTGTAGTGTGTAGTAGTCCTTGCTCTCCTGGATAACATTAACTCTTTGCTGGAGCCTGCAAAACTCCCCCCGGGGGCCCTTTGGAAGAGGTAAGAACGGTCCTATTCAGGAGTGTGGCGTGGGGGGCGGGAACGTGAGTGTGTGTTGGCCGAGGTGGGAATGGAAACACAACATGGATTGGGAATCTCGCTCAGGCCGTGACTCAGGCCGCGGGTGGCTGGGGCGTGGCAGGGACGGTGGCCCGAGGGGGAAGATTTGCAAACACGGCCACCATAAATACGGGATGAGTGACGTCAGCCGCTGGTTGTTGATATGTAAGACATCGACCAAAGGAATCGGATGGAAGAAAGGGAGAGCCGGAAAAGGCACTCTTAGTTGTTTTATTGGTAATTGGAAAATGGTGTTTGGTGACTCCTTGTCTTGGTGTTGGTGTTGCCTTTCATGTGTTGACGGCGTGTGTCGCAGTGTGCCATTCTCGGGTGTGCTGGACAAACGGGACTCATGGACACTCACGCACGGCCTGGAAAGCAGTCACATCGGGCCAGCGGGTCGTCTTCTTTCCCGGGCAGGGGCGCGGCGGGCATGTGGGCGGTTCCTGGGCCACGGCCAGCACGCGGTGGTGTGCCGGGGAGTGTCGCATGTGGGGTGTGTGTGCCGCCTTCAGCTCCTCGGGGCAGGGCGGGGCGGGGCCAGGGGATGTGCAACCAGGGGCGGGGCGGGCCAGTGGTGGGTGGGTGGGAGCAGCGGAGGGGCCGGCCTGGGACAACAGCTGATCGGTGGAACAGGCAGACTCGCGTTGTTATCTTGTGCGTGTGTGTGTGTGTGTGTGTGTGTGTGATTAAAAACTGAGTATTATATAGAAAGGGTTATTCTGCACACATTAAATCAGTACATCTGTATTTGCTGGGACCCTTTGCTGTTTTGAATGATAACCATGTTGGTGGTGATGGTGATGGTGGTGGTGGTGGTTGTGATGGCTGTGGTGATGGTGGTTGTGATGATGGTGGTGGTTGTGATGATGGTGGTGGTGGTGATGGTGCTGGTGATGGTGATGGTAGTGGTGATGGTCCCGATCCTTGCCTTCCTGTGCTCCTCGCCGCGGCCTGCGTGGTGGTAGCGGCGCGGGGACGTTCAAGTGCACGCAAATATGTGCTGATGAAAGGACGCGGCAGGATTGTGTGCGTGTGTGTGTGTGTGTGTGTGTGTGTGTGTGTGTGTGTGTTCTTCCCGTTTCCTTCCTTTAACTGAAATTTTATGATTAATTTTCGAAGTAATTCAGACGGCAAATATTTTTACTCGTCTACAAGATTTTTCCTATAATAGACACATATAGTTCTCTCTCTCTCGCTGAGTACCTGAATTGATTTAGCTGAGAAGGCTTAGTGAGGGAGGGCGAGGGGAGGCATCGAGTTCGCCCTCCAGTTCAGTTAAATTGTTGGGTGGAAGTACCGCCCTGCAACGCCACCTCCGAAGCTCTTTAATTCGCGTTCTTTTCTCTTCGTGGTATTTCTCTTTTCTCACATTTTTTTTATAGTGGTTCTCTCTTTTCTTCGACAGTTATTTTGTCGAGTAAAATTGTTCTCATGCTCGAGTTTAAACCCTCCTCAAATGATTGGTCTTGTAAAGTGACTCGTATTCTTTGTTGTTACCCTGCACTAACTGAACCGTTTTTCATTCCATCTGTCCACTTCTTTTCTTCCGCCTCTCATCCACTTCGCCCCTCCTTGCTCTCCCTTCTTTACTCCTGGCTCTACTTCCTCCTCCTCCTCCTCCTCCTCCTCCTCGTCCTCGTTCTTCTTTTTCTCCTTCTCGTCCTCCTCCTCCTCCTCATCATCATCGTTCTCCTCCTCCTCCTCCTTTTCCTCCTCCTCGTTCTTCTCCTCGTTCTTCATATCCTCGTCCTCGTCCTCGTCCTTCTTGTTCTTCTCCTCGTAGTCGTTCTTCTCCTCCTCGTTCTCATTCTTCTCTTCGTCCTCCTCCTCGTCCTCCTCCACCTCCGAGGAACTTCGAGTATAAGGCGCCGGAAGTAATGTTGTCCTTGTATAACTCGATGGTAAGACCTCACCTTGAGTATGCGGTACAGTTTTTGGTCACCTAGCTACAGGAAGGACATAGAATTATTTTCCTGGACATAGAATTATTAGAGTAAGTTCAGCGACATGCGACGAAAATGATTCCACCACTGAGGGTTCAGCCATATGAAGAACGAGTCAGTCTCTTTACGCTGGAAAAGAGACGCTTACGAGGAGATATGATACAGGTGTTCAAGTACCTGAAGAACTTCAGTAATGTCAACCACTCCAAGTTTTTTGAGCTACAGACTAACTTAAGAACTAGAAACAACGGTCTACATATTCAAGCGAGGCGGTGTAATACAGATATTGGCAGGAGTTTCTTCTCAGACCGAGTCATCCGCCATTGGAAATCTTCCCTCAGAAGTAGTAAATGCAAATACCATCAACTCCTTAAAAAATCGAATCGACCGTCGTTTCATTGCGACAGGAGTAAATTGAATACCGAAGTGCTTTCATCTGCTCTGCGGGCACCAAGTGACTGTCGAGCAGATTAAATCACCAGAGCGGGCAACCTCGTAATGAGCCAAAAGTCTTTTTATTGCCTGCATTTCCATGTTTCCATGTTCCATGTTTCCTCCTCCTCCTCCTCCTCCTCCTCCTCAGTTCATCCAGTCCACTTCTTTCTTCCCTCATTACTGGTTCCCTCTATTCATCATTCTCATTCTCCTTACTCCACTCTTTCTCCTCCTCCTCCTCCTCCTCCTCCTCAGCTCATACAGTCCACCCCCTCCTTTTCTCCCTTCATTACTGCTTACCCCAATAATTCATTCTCCTCCTTCTCCTCCTCCTCCTCCTCTTCCTCCTTCTCCGCTTTTTTGTTTTCCTTTTTTTCTTACATCCTTGTTCTTGTTCTTCTTGTTCTTGTTTTTGTTATTGTTTTTTTCTTGCTCTTCATGTTCTTGTTTTTGTTCCTCTTTCTTTCTTCTTCTTCTGCTTCTTCTTCTTCTTCTTCTTCTTCTTCCTCGAGGTAACTGTGTTGTATCGACGTTGCGCCTTCGTGCACCTCTCCTGCTACCCTCCCTCCCTCCCTCGTGCCTCACCTGTGCTTCCTGGCTTCCTGATTACCTGAGGGAGGGAGGGAGGGAGGAAGAGCGGGAAGGGAGGGAAAGGGGGGGGGGGGTTGTCACGAATACCATGTACCCAACCTCCTGCCCCCCCATTACCCCTCCTCTTACTGACCCCCATTTCTCTCTCCATCACACACACACACACACACACACACACACACACACACACACACACACACACACACACACACTGACCCAGAATATTACCGAGAAACATAACACAGTGACCTCTCTCTGTAATTTGCCCGATGGCGTGGCCTGGCGCTACTGACGTTTATATAGACTCATTTTAAACCTCCGTCTGCAGCTTTTCTTTGACTAATTGGCGCCGTGGTTAAAACTTCGATCGAGGGAGAGAAGGAGGGAGGGAGGGGGAAGGAGGAGGAGGAGGAGGAGGAGGAGGAGGAGGAGGAGGAGGATTGTTTGCATGCTGACTTACAAGGAAGCAGGTGACACAGATTGTTCTCAGGTGAAGGAATTAGTGTGTGTGTGTGTGTGTGTGTGTGTGTGTGTGTGTGTGTGTGTGTGTGTGTGTTGTCTCATCTAATTGTCTCCTCACACCTTCCCTCCTTTATTACTTTCTTATTTAATTACTCTACTTTGCTATCTCCCTCTGCATATCCCTCTTACTATATTCATCTATCTAGTTATCTGTCTATGTCTAAGTTTCTGTTTTGCTTTCATTCTTTCATTCTATAAACCGACCTATCAATCTTTCTATCTATCTATCAAGTTGCCCCTATACCTATTAGCTGTGTTTATAAAAGCTCTGGCCTGGATCATGAAGGTGTGTGCTCGGCGGCCATGCAGTGAGACGGGGGGTCGGTGTGGCTGGCGGTCGGGTATAAGCATGCACGGCAGCTGATCATTACTGCGTTGTTGCTCCCGAGGGAAAGATAAAAATATATATTCTTATTTTGGAAAGAGTGGTGTGTGTGTGTGTGTGTGTGTGTGTGTGTGTGTGTGTGTGTGTGTGTGTGTTGCCTGCGGTGTTTATGTTTGCATAATCACGCATGATTGCATGCATTTGTATTTGTCTGTGTATGTATGTATGTATGTATGTACAAATGAATATTCATTGGTATGTATATATGTATATATACATTTATGTATAAAAAAAAAAATAGTGATGGGAGCATTAACCAAACAGGAATGGCGTCGCTATATAAAAAAATGTCTGCTCCATTAACGGGCTGGGGCCGAGCACCACGCCTCCTTCAAGCAAGTCCACCAGCGCTGTGGGCCGCAGGTCAAAAAATAAATAATACTTTCACCTCTCCCGCCGCTTCTACTCGAGCACACCCCTATGCCTTACGAATTCCTAAAGGAAAAGTTCATTATCATATTTTACTTTTATTCCTTTCACTGGTAAACTCTGGAACAGCCCCCCGTCGAGTGTTGTTCTCCTTTTTGTCTTGAACGTTTTGGAAACTGAATTGAGCATCTTTTTTGGACTCTCTTCCTGTTCCCGTATTGCGCGAGCAGCGGCATGGTAGATAGTGTTTTTTCTGCGTCTGTTTTGCGCTTCCCTTGTTGTAAAAAAACTATGTACGTATTTATGCATGTTTCTGTGTAATATTTATACTTAGATGCTAACGAATATTTTCTTAGTGGGACTAAAAAATGTATATTAGGTGAAAGCCAGAATTATAGTGAAACAAGCAAGGCGATCCTGTTGATATCGATCACTCACACACACACACACACACACACACACACACACACACACACACACCTGGGGGCGACAATTTCATCACCACGTATCATAAATATTGTTGAAGCAGATTGTTCTTAAGTGATGAAACGGGGAGGGGGAGGGGAGGGGGAGGAGGAGGAGGGAGGGAGGGGGAGGAAGGATAAAGAAAAGGAAGGATGGTTCTCTATTCCCCTCCACTACTCCCTCTCTTCCCCTCTCCTCCTCCTCTCTCCCAGTCATGCAGTAAAGGGGGAGAGGGCGGGTGGTTAGGGTGACAGTAATGGGTGTAGAATGGTGATGCACTGGTGGTGGTGGTGGTGGTGGTGAGGATCCCATATCGTCGGTAGTGATGATGATGGTGATGGTGATGGTGGGGAAGAGGTGGAAGGGGAGGGGAGGGGGGTTGCCTGCTTTCCCTTTCCCTACAACACGTATGGTAGTTCCTTTTTCTTTTTTGGCTCTGGGGTAGAAGGGAGAGCGTGTGTGTGTGTGTGTGTGTGGTTATTGTTAGTGGTATTTGTTATTTTGGTAGTAGTAGTAGTAGTAGGAGGAGGAGGAGGAGGAGAAGGAGGAGGAGGAGGTGGAGAAGGAGGAGGAGGAGAGATTGCTGTTGTTGTTGCTGTAGGTAGTGGGGGTGGTGGTGGTGGTGTTTGTGTTTGTTGTTGTTATTGTTGATTATAATGATGGCGACTAATAAAGGGCGGAGTTATTGTGTTTGTGTCTGTTCTTTTGATAATGATAATGGTACGACTGCGTGTTTATGAGTAAATGGCCACCACCACCACCACCACCACGAACAACAACAACAACAACAACAGCAACAACAACAAAAACAAAAACAGCAGCCCTTACCACCACCACCACCACCACCAATAACAACAACAAGAACAACAACAACAACAACAGTCCTTGCCACCACCACCACCACCACCACCAATAACAACAACAACAACAACAACAACAACAACAACAACAACAACAACAACAACAACAGTCCTTGCCACCACCACCACCACCTCCACCACCACTACCAATAACAACAACAAGAACAACAGCAACAAGAACCCTTACCACCACCACCACCACCACCACTACCACCTCCACCACCACCACCACTACCAATAACAACAACAAGAACAACAGCAACAACAACCCATACCACCACCACTACCATCACCATCACCACCATCACCGTAACAGTCCACAATTATCAATCGTTTTTCCTCTCCCGCCGCTTCCAATTACACATCAATTAACTCTTCATTATTTTTTTCTTTTCAAAGCAGAAAGGATTTTTTTTTACCTTGCTTGCAATGACTATGGAGTACGTATGTGAGGGGAGGGAAGGGGGGAGGGGGAGAGGGGAGAGTGGGAGGGGAGGGGGAGGAGGGGTCAGGGGTAAAGGAGTGTGTGGAGGAAAATGGGGTGGAAGAGGAAGGGGAAAGGGGAGAATAAAGGGGAAGGGGAGGGGAGAAGGGAAGGTATGGGCATGGATGAATATATGAGGGGAAGTGAGTGTGTGTGTGTGTGTGTGTGTGTGTGTGTGTGTGTGTGGCTGGGACGTTAAGACTAAGGATATGGGAAGAGGGGAGGGGGGTGCGTATAGGGAGGTCATCAGGTATCTCATGCTTGTGGGGTGGGTGGGGGGCTGCATGGGAGGGTCAGGTATCCATATACAATGCCTGTTTTGATGGGAGTGACGGGCGGAGGGGCGTGATGGCGTGCTGGCTGGGAGATGATGGGATGGAAGGAGATTGAGGTGTAAGAGGAGAAAAGGGAGGGGAGGGGGGGGAGATAGAAGGTGATGGAATGAAAGAGGGACGAAGGGGCGTGATGGAGTTGATGCTGGGAGGTGATGGGATGGGAGGGGATTGAGGTGTGGCTGGGGGAAGTGGAGGGGGAGATAGAAGGTGATGGAATGAAAGAGGGAGGAAGGGGCGTGATGAAGTGAATGCTGGAAAGTGATGGGATGGAAGGGGATTGAGGTGTGACAGGGTGGAAGTGGAGGGGTGATGGGGAGATAGGAGAAGGTGATGGGAGAGAAAAAGGGACGTGATGGAGTGGATGCTGGGAGGTGATGGGATGGGAGGAGATTGAGGTGTGGCGGGGGAAAGTGGAGGGGGGGAGGGGGAGAGATAGGAGAAGGTGATGGGAGAGAAAGAGGGCTAACGGGGGAGGGATATGGGATGACGATGATGATGATGATGATGATGATGAGGTGATGGAATGGGAGATGACTCGTGGATGACAAGGGAAAGGGTTTAGGATTTGAAGGGGAAGTGGGTAGTTTAGTGGAGACAAGTAGCGGGTGGGGAAGGAGAGGAGGGGATGGATGGGGAGATGTAGTGATGGATGGAATGGGAGGGGGTGGTTAAGGGGGAGATGGGGTCGGTAGGGGAAAGGTATGGGGGTTGGGGAAAGACTGGTAGGGGGTTATAGTGGGGACAAGGGGGGGAAGGGAGGGGGGAAGTAGGTTGAAGGGCTGAAGGGAGAGAAAGGGATGAAAGGTTGAGGGGGAGGAGGAGAAAGGGGGTGAGAGGGAGGCGTAATGGGGAATGGGAAAGGAGAGTATCAGGTGACCAACACACTGGGGTCTCCTTGGTGTTGGGTGTCCCGCGCGCCTACACACACACACACACACACACACACACACACACACACACACACACACACACACACGCACACAATTACAAACACATACACACTTCAGTAAGTTAATTATCCAGTAGGTTAGTCACTCAGTCAGCAGGTAGTCAGGCAGTCATTCAGTCAGCCATTCATTCATTCATTCAGTTAGTCAGTCAGTCATCTATCCAGTAACTCCCCTAGTCAGTCACCCAGTTAGTCACCTAGTCAGTCATCCAGTCATCTATCCAGTCACCCATTCAGTCACTCAGCCAGTCAGCCACACAACCACCCATCCATCCAGTCAGTCACTTAGTCACCCACTCAGCCAGTCACCCATACAGTCAGCCAGTTACTCAGTCACCCAGCCAGTCACCCGGTCAGCCACCCGCCACTTCATCACATTTCCTCCAGTATGCATCGCGGTCAAACGGGTGACTCCATTATAAGGTTGAGGGGAGGACCCACCGTGACGGTAACCTTAGACATCCGTGCGGCGACACCCCCAGGCCGCGGAGGAGGAGGAGGAGGAGGAGGAGGACCTTTGGAGTAAAAGAGCAACAGGAAAGGGAAGGAGAGAAGGAAGAGGAAAAGGATGAGAAGGAAGAGGAGAAGTAGGATGAAAAAGAGGAAAAAAAGAGATAAAAAAAGAAAGAAGAAACGGGACAAGGAGAGGAGAGGGAATAAGAGAAGCGATGATATGGGAGGAGAGGAGAAAAGAGACGGATGAGAGGAGAGGAAAATGAAGGGAGAGAAGGAGGAGGAGGAGGAGGAGGAAAACGGCGACATGGACGTGGAAGTAATCTAGTTTAAAAAAAAATTGTTCCAGCTCGAAGGTTTGTTGTTGATGTTTTCTGATGGAACTGGTTAATAAAATCTTCGGTCAATACGTCAGTTAGCCAGTCGTCCATGCTGCTGCCCCCCTCCCCCCCCTCGCCCCCCCCCAGCCTGGCCAGATTGCTAACCAGTACATCCGTCAGTCAGTCCGTCAGTCAGTCCGTCGGTCAGTCCGTCAGTCAGTGTTAGTACGAGCAAAAAGTGTACCATGTGATCGGGACTGCATGAAACTTATGATCCGAGGATATAAATTTGATTAAAACGTTGATTCACGCCTACTGAAAGAGAGAGAGAGAGAGAGAGAGAGAGAGAGAGAGAGAGAGAGAGAGAGAGAGAGAGAGAGAGAGAGAGAGAGAGAGAGAGAGAGAGAGAGAGAGAGAGAGAGAGAGAGAGAGAGAGAGAGAGAGAGAGAACTATGACTATCTATCTATCTCTCTTTCGATTTCCAAGCTTCATTATATTGTCAGTAAGGAGAGGCGACCATACGCAGAGGATCGTTTTTACATCAGACGTTTCCTTGCGTGGCTTCTTTCTTCTCGTGTTCAGCCCCAGCACATCCCTTACCTTCCCTTTCTCCTTCCCTTCTCCCTCCTCACTCCCCCCCCCCACGCCCCCTTCTTCTTCCTTTCCCTCCTCACCCCCCCCCCCTCGCCCCGCTCTCCCTCCTGGTATTCCTTCTATCTTCTGTTTCTCTCACCTGCTCCTTCCGTTTCCTTCTTTCTTTCTTTATCTTCTTTCTTTCTTTTATCTTTTCTTTCTTCTTTATCTTATCTTCTTTATCTGATCTTTCTTTCTTTATCTTCTGTTTCTCTCACCTGTTCCTTCCGTTTCCTTCTCTTCTTTCTTTCTTTTCTCTTCTGTATCTTCTTTCTTTCTTTTATCTTCTCCTTTCTTTCTTTTATCTTCTCTTCTTTATCTTCTTTCTTCTATCTTCTATTTCTCTCACCTACTCCTTTCGTTTCCTTCCCTTCTCCCTTCTCACGCCCCACCCCCGCCCCCTTTCTTCTTCCTTTCCTCCCTCACCCCCTCCCCTTCCCTGCTACTTTCTTTCTTCTTTCTCCCTTTCGTATGCTCTTTCCCACCTGCCTCTTCCGTTTCCTTACCTTCCCCTCCCTTTTCCTCCTCTCCCTCACCTCCCTTTCGTTCCCCCTTTTGTCTTTCCTCCTACTGTTATTGCCATCACCCTGTCATTGATTCTCTCCTATTTTTTTTTTTTAGTTGTTTCCTCTTGTTGATGTTTTTGTTCATCTTCACCATTATTTTCTCCATCTTTTTTGTTGTTGTTGATGTTGTTGTCCATATCCTTGTTCTTGTTCTTCCTTTATCCTTCTCTCTTTCTTTATCCTTCTCTCTTTCTTTATCCTTTTTTCTCTCTTTCTTTATCCTTTTTTTGCTCTCCCTGTGTAATCTCTTCTTCCAATATGTTTTTTTTTGTCCTCGTCCTCCTCTTCTATCTTGCTGTGCTTCTCAACTTTCCCAAACCAATACTTGATAGGGGCTCATGTGACCTTCAATTAGTGTTCTCAGTGGTTACCCTCGATCGTCTGTCTTAAGAGGAGAGGATGGAAGAAAGGAAGGGAGGGAGACGCAGAAGGAAGGGAGGGAGGGAAGCATGGAGGGAGGAGGGTAAAATTCAGTGTTATGTAAAGGGAAGGGAGATGAGGAAAACAAGATGATGAGAAAAGGGAGGAAGTGGAGGAAAATGAATGTTTTTATGGGATTAAGGAAAAGAATGGAGGAAGAGAAGGGGGATGAGAAATGAAGAGTGAGGAGAAAAGGGGAAGACGAAAGTAAGGAAGGTAAATGTTATGTAAAGGGAAGGGAGATGAAGAAAACAAGGTGATGAGAAAAGGAAAGAAATGGAGGAAAATGAATGTTTTTATGGGATTAAGGAAAAAGAAAGGAGGGAGAGAAGGTGAATGAGAAATGAAGAGTGAGGAGAAAAGGGGAAGACAAAAGGAAGGAAGGGATAATGGGAGAATGAAGAAGAGTTGGAGGGAAAGGAAAACAGGAAGGACACGAAAGAATATATAAAAAGAGGAAGAAAAATGAAAAAAAAGGAAGGAAGGCAGAAAGGATGCTAAGGAGAGAAGGAGAGAAAGAAGGAAGGGAATCAAAGGAAAGGGATGGAAAGAACAAAGAAACAAAAGAAGGAAGAAAGGAAAGGATGAATAGCAAACAAATAAAGAAGAGTAATGAAGGAAGGAAGGAACGAAGGAAGAGAAGAACAGATGGAAAATAAATAGGCATAGAATCACAGAATTGATAACCAAGAGAAAGGAAGAAAAGGAAGAGAGAAGGAGGAAGAATGGAAACAGGAGTGTAGGATCTGGAAGAGAGAAAGAGAAAAAGAGAGAGTGGGATGGAGGTGAGGAAGAGGAAGAGAGAGAGAGAGAGAGAGAGAGAGAGAGAGAGAGAGAGAGAGAGAGAGAGAGAGAGAGAGAGAGAGAGAGAGAGTGTATGCCACTGTAAAAAAAAAAAAAAAGGCGAATGGAGGAAAGTGCGTCGAGGTGGAAGAAGAGGAGGAAGAGGAGGAGGAACGGGCGAGGGAGGGAGGGGGGGAGGGGTGTAAGCACTCATAAAAAGGGCATGTTTAAGGGTGTGTGAAGGGTGAGGCGAAGGCGTTATGGGAGGTTTAGGCAGAGAGTGGAGGAGGCGGGAGAGAGGGAAAGTTCAGAGGATGGGAAGATGGGATTACGGCGGGGGTGATGATGGTGGTGCTGGAGGAGGAGAAAGAGGAGGAGGAGGAGGAGGAGCGGGTTTTCTCAAGAGGATACAGATTTTGAAGTTATGAAGAAAGTTTGAAGTGAAAAATACAAGAAAAAAAAAAAGAGATGAATTAGCTGGTTGTGTTCTGAGGCGTGAGTGTATTGTGGAGAATTGATGACGTGTGTGTGTGTGTGTGTGTGTGTGTGTGTGTGTGTGTGTGTGTGTGTGTGGGTCCTAAAAAACAAGAAATTTCCATGCTAACGATGAACCATTTTTCTCGTTGCTTGTTAATTTATACTTCAAAGCAGTGAGTAAATCAATCAATTAGTCTGGCAATCCCTCAGTCAGTCAGTCAATTAGTCAGTCACTTAGTCAGTTAAATGATTATATAAATAGAGCTTCATTTAGTTGATCTGTCCCTTCCTTCCTTCCTTCCTTCCTTCCTTCCTTCCTGCCATCCTTTCTTCGTTCCTTCCTTTGGTTTTATATCTTTAAATCTGTCTATCTATATTTAACTATTTGTATATCGTTATTTACCTTTCTATCACTCTATATCTATTTATCTATCTATCTATCTATCTATCCATACATACATACATACATCACACATACATACATACATACATCTACCTATCTATCTATTCATCTGTCGGTTACCTATTACTTGTTATTCATTTATTTATTTGTTTATGTATTCATGTATGTATTATTGTGTTTTCCCCTTCCGTCAGCAGCGACATGAAGCGTCCCGTGTCATATTTGCTTTGTTTTCACGTGTGTTGGCCCAGCGCGATGAGGTGATTCCGAACGTGTCCCCCTTTGTCTCTCTCTCATTGTTGAAATAAATATAAAAAAACAAGTACAATATGAAGGGGGTTGGAATTCGGGGGTCCTCAGTATCTGTGGGAATGTTGTCAAGATGGTGGTTGGGGGTGGGAGGTGGGGGGGAGTGCAGTGTGTGTGTGTGTGTGTGTGTGTGTGTGTGTGTGTGTGTGTGTGAGTGTGAGAGAGAGAGAGAGAGAGAGAGAGAGAGAGAGAGAGAGAGAGAGAGAGAGAGAGAGAGAGAGAGAGAGAGAGAGAGAGAGAGAGAGAGAGAGAGAGAGAGAGAGAGAGAGAGAGAGATGCTTCCTCCCATGACACCCACTATAACAAACAACGTCATTAGCAACAACAATAACAGTAATAAGATAATAATAATAATAATAATAATAATAATAATAATAATAGTTTCACACCTTCCCCTTCCCACCTTACCTTCCCTCTTCTGCCCTTGACTCTTCTTTCTCCCCTCCTCCCTCTCCTCCACCATCCCTCCTCATCCCTCCCCTCCCTTCCATGACCTGAACAACAGTGTATCTACGAGTATGGCTTCTGCAAGGGGGGAGGCTCGGCAATGCCTTAGAATAGAGGCTTGGGTATAATGGAGCAACAGTTGAGGAGGAGGAGGAGGAGGAGTAGGGCGAGGAGGAACTACACATCGTCATTCTGTCTTGGCATCATCGTTTCATCGTAAGAGCGGAAGGTTGCAGGCATGTTCGGTAGCAGAGTAAGAGGGCGACGGAAGGAATGGTAGCTGAATCTGATCATTGCCTCGTGTTCCCTGTTTTTTCTTTCCTGGAGAAGCATATTACAGGCATCTTTTTTTTCATATCCTTTGTTTAGCCTATGAAGATGATGATGATGATGGTTAATGTTTAGTTTCGTGTTGGTATTTTCCTTTTCCTATTTTTTTTTTTGTCCGCGTCCTCACCGCTCTCTTTTTTTTTTTATTTCTTCTTGTTTCGTTAGATTTTGTACTGCGTTGTTATTGTGATGTTTTCTATTGGTGGTTTGCTCTCAGTATAATAGTGGTGGTGGTGGTGGTGGTTGTGATGGTCAGGGTGTTGGTACTGGTCTTGTTGGTATTGGTGTTGATGTTGGTGTTGGTATTGGTGTTGGTATTGTTGTTGGTGTTGGTATTGGTGTTGGTATTGGTGTTGTTGGTGTTGGTATTGGTTTTGATGTTGGTATTGGTGTTGGTGTTGGTATTGGTGTTGGTATTGGTGTTGGTGTTGGTATTGGTGTTGGTATTGGTGTTGGCGTTGGTATTGGTGTAGGTATTGGTGTTGGTGTTGGTATTGGTGTTGGTGTTGATGGTGCTGTTGTTGTTGTTGTTGGTGGTGGTGGTGGTCGTGGTCGTCGTCGCACAGGTGTTGTCGTGCCCTCCTCAGGTGTATTCAGGGCTGCTCAGGTCGCGCCGGCTGGGAGTGACACAAGACAATGCCTCCCCCCGCATTCCCTCACGCGCCTTGTCATCGCCACTCCATTCTTACTCCCCTCTTGCCGCCCCACCTCACTCCCCTCCTGCCGCCCCCCCTCACTCCCTTTCACTCCTTATCCTCTCTCCCTTTCCTCCCCTAATAAGGATAGGAAGAAGTAGGAAGGCATGATTAAGAAGGTAACTGAAAGGGAGAAGGGAGAATAGGGAGAATGAACAAGGAGAGAGAGAGAGAGAGAGAGAGAGAGAGAGAGAGAGAGAGAGAGAGAGAGAGAGAGAGAGAGAGAGAGAGAGAGAGAGAGAGAATTACATAGAATTACATAGCAAATCAGACCACACAGACCCCATGGTCCAGACTAGGTGATCTGTCCTTAAACCTAAGTGATTCTACATTAATCAGATGGCTCCAAAACGTTGCTTTTCTACTCTAGTTAATATTAAGTTCAAGGAAGTGACGGTCGAGCTTGTTTTTAAAGGAGTCAATCGTGTTACACTGGGCCACTGACGGTGGGAGCTTATTCCATTCTCGCACTACAACGTTGGTGAAGAAAAATTTGGTGCAGTCTGAAATTACTTGTCTACATTTGAGCTTTATGCCATTGTTCCTCGTTCGCAAAGTGTCATCGATCATAAACAATTTTGTTCTGTCTAAATTCGTGAAACCATTAAGTATTTTAAAACATTCAATCAGTTTTCCTCGGAGGCGACGTTTCTCAAGAGAGAACATGTTAAGGATGGAAAGCCTTTCTTCGTAGGATTTGTTGCGCAAGGAAGGGATCATTTTTGTTGCCCCACGCTGAACACCTTCTAATTTAGCAATGTCCTTTGCATGGTGGGGAGACCTAAACTGTACCGCATATTCCAAGTGGGGTCTGACTAAACTATTGTAGAGCGGAAGTATTACATCTTTATTCTTGAATAAAAATGTTCTTTTAATGAAGCCCAACATTCTGGAGAGAGAGAGAGAGAGAGAGAGAGAGAGAGAGAGAGAGAGAGAGAGAGAGAGAGAGAGAGAGAGAGAGAGAGAGAGAGAGAGAGAGAGAGAGAGAGAGTGGAGGGAAAAAGGGATTAACGTACAAGGAGAGGGATAAACTGAGGGGAGAAAAGGGGAATGAAGAAGAGAAGAGAAAAGAAGACGGAAGGGATATTGAAGACAAGGGTTAGAAAGAGTGCAAAAGGGAAAGAAGAGTGGTAAGGAGAAGAGGAAAGGGAAGAAGAGGGGAGGAGGGAAAGGGGAAAAGGAAGAGGGGAAGGAGAGGACAGAAGATGGAAGATGGAAAAAAAATGATGAAGGCGAAGAAGAGTGGTTAGGAGAAGAGGAAAGGGGTGACGCAGGGAAGAAGAGGGGCGAAAGGCAAGGGGGAAAAGGAGGAGGAGGAAGGAGAGAAGATGGAAGATGGAAAAAAAATGATAAAGGCGAAAAGGAAAGGGATGAAGAGTGGAGGAAGGAAAGGGGAAAAGGAAGAGGGGAAGGAGAGGAGAGAAGATGGAAAATGGAAAAAAAAAGATAAAGTCGAAGAATTGTGGTTAGGAAAAGAGGAAAGGGATGACGCAGGGAAGAAGAGGGGAGGAAGAGGGGAAGAAGAGGGGAAGTGAAGACCCTTGTTTACAGTGTGTGCAGGCAGACGCAATACACCACGGTCTAGTCTTCATTAGTTAGGGGGGGAGGAGGGGACACAGGGGAGGGGAGGGGAAGGGGGGTGCAGGGGGGGGGGGGATGGGGAAGGGGGGCACTGGGGGGAGGGGGTGAAGGAAGAGGTTTATTACTGGTGCGTAGGAAGGGGAGGGGGGAGGTGATGGGGAGTAGAAGGGGAGGGGAGGAGGGGGAGGTGAGGGGGGAGGGGAACTGGGCCCAAGGGGAAGGGGGAGATTAGTGGGAGATGGTGGGGAGGTAATTTGCTCTTGTGTGTGTGTGTGTGTGTGTGTGTGTGTGTGTGTGCAAGGGGAGGGAGGGAGTGAAGGCAAGGTATATATCCCTCCATTAACGTTATTGACGGTTTTCTCTCTTCCATATTGTACTTCTATTCTCGTCCTTCTTTTTTTTTTCTTCGCTCACCACTTGAAGGAAACGGAAAGGAGGGGAGGAAAAAAGTTTGGATTGAGGAGGAGGAGGAGGAGGAGGAGGAGGAATAAGTAAGAGAGAAAAGTAATGGATAAAGGATAGTGGCCGTGAAGTAGAACGAAGTAGACGATAAAAAGGAATAAAAGAAGAAAAGAAAGAAAAAAAAGTAACAGGAAAATGAGGAAAAGAAAAGGGAGAGAAATGGATGTATAAAGAAAGAGGAAAATGAACGGGATGCAGAAGAGGAAATAAAGGATAGACGAAGAAGGAAGAAGAAGAGATAGGAAGAGGAAGACAAGGTACACAAAAAAGAGAGACAAGAGGAAAGAATAGGGAAGGGAGGGAAGGGAAAACAAGAATAAGGAAGGGAGGCAGGAGAGGAAGGTTACATAAGAAGAGGGAAGAGGAAAGGGAGGCCAAGGAATAAGAGATTGGAGGAAAGGAAAAGGAAGGGAGGTAAGTGGATATACAGGAAGAAGGAATGGAGACAGGAGAGGAAAGAAGATAGGAAACAAGAGCCCAGTGGAATGAAGAGGAAGAGAGGGAGATAAGAGAAGAGAAGAGGGAGAGGAAATCGGGAAGGATGAAGAGGAAAGGAAGGCAAAAGAGAAAGGTTAAAACGATTTATAAAGAAGGGAGAGGAAGAAAGAAGAAGGGAAGGGAGGGAAAGAAGGGAGAGGAAGAAAGAAGAAGGGAAGGGAGGGAAAGAAGGGAGAGGAAGAAAGAAGGGAAGGGAGAGGTAGAAAGAAGAAGGGAAGGGAGGTAAAGAAGGGAGAGGAAGAAAGAAGAAGGGAAGGGAGGGAAAGAAGAGAGAGGAAGAAAGAAGAAGGGAAGGGAGGGAAAGAAGGGAGAGGAAGAAAGAAGAAGGGAAGGGAGGGAAAAAAGAGAGAGGAAGAAAGAAGAAGGGAAGGGAGGTTATGAGGGAAGGGATTTAAGTTGAGGGAGGGAAGAGCACGGGAGATAAGGAAGGAGAGGAAGGGAGGGAGGGAGAGGAAGAATGGATAAGAGGGGGGGCGGGGGGGAAGGAAAGACGATCAGACCCTCCATTGTCACCCGGAAATAAAGAGGGGAAAAGAAGAGGGTTTCAGGACACCCACCACCACCACCACCACCACCATCTTCACAACTACCACCCCTTCGCAATCACCAGTATCCTCACCACCATCATCATCATCATCACCATCACCACCACTGTCACTATCATCTTCACCACCTCCATCACCATCATTGCCACCTCCACCACCACCACCATAACACACACACACACACACACACACACACACACACACACACTTAACAACAAATAATAATAATAATAATAATATAATATGACGTAAATCTCAAGGCGGGAAAGCTGCGTTGTTAAAGTAAATATTCTTCTCCATCCTGTTGACAATATTAAAAAGGGAAGTGCCCCCCCCGTCCCTCCTCACCTCCCCCTTCCCCTAGCCTCCCTTGGCCTCCCCCCTCCGCACCTCTCCCCTCCCTCTCTTCCTCTTCCATCCTCTCCTCCCCTTCCCTCAACGTCAAGAAAGGCATTATTTTACAGCAGAGCCTCCTCCTCCTCCTCCTCTTCCTCTTCCTCCTCCATGCTTCCTTTGCCACCCTTTTCTCACACTTATTTTTCCTCCTCCTCCTCCTCCTCCTCCTCTTTACCAAGTGTACCCAAGTTTACCCTATTACTCCCTTCTTCCTCCTTCCTTTGTCCTCTTCTTCCTTGCTCTTTACCTCCTCCTCCTCCTCCTTCTCCTCGACACGCCCCCTCACTTCCTCTGCTTCCTCCATCCCTCCTCTCTCCTCCCTCCCGCTCCCTCTCCTCCTCTCGCTCTTTCCCGCCCATGCTACACTATTAACGCGATGAATGGTGAGAAGAGGAGGAGAGGGAGGAGGGGAGGAGGAAGAGGAGAGAGAGAAGGAAGGAGAGGCATGGACAGATAGATAGAAAGTAAGATATAAAGGTTAAAGAGCAAGCTAAGAAGGAGAAAAGGGAAAAGAGAATAGAATAGAAGGGAAGAAGGAAGGAAAGGAAGGATAAGGAACAGGTCGAGAAGGAAATATGGAGAGAAGAGAGAAAATATGGAGAGAAATGGAAGAAAAGGAGATAAACAGGAATTGGGACACTGAGGAAGAAAGGGAAAAGAGAATAAAATAGAAGGGAAGAAGGAAGGAAAGGAATGATAAGGAACAGGTTGAGAAGGAAATATGGAGAGAAGAGAGAAAATATGGAGAGAAATGGAAGAAAAGGAGATAAAGTAAGGGAATGGGATATTGAGGAAGAAAGGGGAAAGAGAAGAGGGTAAAAGGGAAGGAGGAAGGGAGGGAAGGATTAGAAGCAAGTTAAGAAGAAAATATGGAGGAAAAAGAGAGAGAAGAGATGGAGGTAAAGAAGAAGGGGCGAAGAAGAATAGGGTAGACGGGAAGGAAAAAAAGATGGAGAGGAAAATAAAAATAAAAATAGGAGTTGAGGGAGGAAAGGAGAGAGAACAGTGAAAGAAAGGATGAGATAAGAAAAATAGCAAAGAAAGAAGGCATAAAGGAAAGGAGGGATAATAGAAAGGAGGGATGGAGAGGGAAAGAAAGGAGGATGTGAGGGTGAAAAGAAATGGATAATTAAACAAAGAGGGAAGAAACGAAGATGGAGGGAAGGAACGAAGGAAAGGAGGAAAAATAGATGGAGAAAGGAGAGAACAGGAGTGGAAGGATAGAAAGAACAATGCAAGGAGGGATTGAGGGAGAGAAAGAGGGAGAAATGATGGAAGGAAGAATGGAGAGAGAGAGAGAGAGAGAGAGAGAGAGAGAGAGAGAGAGAGAGAGAGAGAGAGAGAGAGAGAGAGAGAGAGAGAGAGAGAGAGAGAGAGAGAGAGAGAGAGAAGGTGAGTATACAGTTATTATTACCATTGCTGCCATTATCATTATTAGTGTGTGTGTGTGTGTGTGTGTGTGTGTGTGTGTGTGTGTCCTCCATCTTCAATAGGCCTAACGTGGAGGGAGTACAATGGCGTTCTTCGCGGGAGACTTTTGTTGTGCTGTGGGCGAAGGAAACACGATGACAGCAATGGATATGCCTACCTACTCGTGTGTGTGTGTGTGTGTGTGTGTGTGTGTGTGTGTGTGTGTGTGTGTGTGTGTGTGTTTGGATTTGTCTCTGTCTGTCTGGCCAAATGTATGTATGTATATATGTATGTATGTGGATATGTATTTATGTATGTATGTAGGTATGTATATATGTATGTATGCGTGCGGTTTTGAATATTTATTTTGAAACTAAGATAAACAGGGTAATATTAATACACACACACACACACACACACACACACACACACACACACACACACACACACACACACACACACACACACACATAATTACGTTCGTGTGTGGCGTGCATGGCATTTTCCTTCTTCTTCTTCATCTTCTTCTTCTTCTTCTTCTTCTTCTTCTTCTTCTTCTTCTTCTTCTTCTTCTTCGTCTTCTGCTTCTGAGGAGGAGGAGGAGGAGGAGGAGGAGGAGGAGGAGGGGTGGTTGGCACTTGCGCCTTCCGTGGCACTAAGAGGGGGTAGGGGGGGGAGGTGCTAGTGCCAAAGGTTGCGTGTGGGGTGTGTAGTGCCACCTTAAATTGCTCCACCTTATGAGGCACCCTTTGCCCTCCTCCCCTTAACCCCTTCTTTTCTCCCCTTTATTTTCCACTTCCCTCCCTCTCCCCTCTCTCACTTTACTTCTGTGCCTCTCTCTCTTCCTCCTCTCCCCTTCCTCTCTCTCACTTTACTTCTGTGCCTCTCTCTCTTCCTCCTCTCCCCCTTCCTCATACTTTTCCTTATCCTTCCTCTGTCATTTTCTTCTCCCCTCCCTCTCTCTCTCACTTTACTTCTGTGCCTCTCTCTCTTCCTCCTCTCCCTCTTCCTTTATTTTTCCTCTGTCATTTTCTTCTCCCCTCCCTCTCTCTCTCACTTTACTTCTGTGCCTCTCTCTCTTCCTCCTCTCCCTCTTCCTTTATTTTTCCTCTGTCATTTTCTTCTCCCCTCCCTCTCTCTCTCACTTTACTTCTGTGCCTCTCTCTCTTCCTCCTCTCCCTCTCCCTTTATCTTTCCTTTGTCATTTTCTTTTTCTCACTCTTCCTCCCCTCCCCCTCCCTCTCTTTTGTTCTCTTTCTTCTTCCTTCTGTTCTTCCCATTCTCCTCACCGCCCCTCACTCATTATTTTCTTTCCCTTTATTTTCTCTTCCTTCGCATATCTATTTCTCCTCACCCTGTATTTCCCTTCCTTCTATTCTTCCTCCTCTTTCCAATTGTCACTTTTTGCCTCTATTTTGTCTTTCTTTCAATTTACCTTCCTTCTATTCGTCCTCCTCTTTCCACTTGTCACCTTCTACCTCTATTTTGTCTTTCTTTCTATTTACCTTCCTTCTATTCTTTCTCCTCTTTCCAATTGCCACCTTCTACCTCTATTTTGTCTTCCTATATCCCTTTGCTTCTCCCTCCCTATTCTTCTATTCTCGTTAATACTCTCATTCTTTTTTTCTCTTCCCTTTTTCATTTTTTTCCTTATCTTATTTCTCTCTCTTCCCACTCCTTTTCAGACCATTCCTTCACTTGCTCTCTTTTCCTTCGTCCCTCTCAATCCTTATCCTCTCTTTTCTTTCTCTCTGAATTATCTTATCTCTTCCTGTTCTTTCCTCTCTCATCTTACTCTACTTGTTTCTCTAGTCTCCATCAGCCTACTTGCTCCTCATCATTTTCTTTCTTCTTTTCCACTTTTTTTTCCCTTTTCTCTTCCTCTCTTCCTTTCCTCCTTATCTCCTTTTCTATCTTGCTTATATTATTTTTTTCCTTATCTCTTCTACCTTCCTTTTTGTCTTTTTTTCTTTTCTTAATTCCTTCCTTCCTTTTCTTTCTCCCTTTCGTTTCCTTTTTAGTTTCCTTCCTTCCTTCCTTCCTAAATTCCTTCCTTCCTTCTTTCCTTCCTTTCGTTGGCTGATAAGGTTCGGGGTGGAGGTGGGGGGTGGAGGGGGTGATTATATGACGTCAGTTCGCATCGATAACCCTAAAATATCCCTCCTTTTAATTCACTTTCTTTGCTTATTTTCGGCTGCAGTTAACTTTCTCGGATATACTGGTCTTTATATATTTACCTACGTGTGTGTGCGTGTGTGTGTGTGTGTGTGTGTGTGTGTGTGTGTGTGTGTGTTGAAATCTTGGCCGTGCTCAGGTGGGAATCTGTTTTGGCACCTGGGTAATGTATTCGTGTCCTCGCCTTGTCATCTTGTTGTTGTTGTTGTTGTTGTTGTTGTTGTTGTTGTTGTTGTTGTTGTTGTTGTTTTTGTTGTTTTTGTTGTTGTTCGTTTTTTTCTTCTTCTTCTTCTTCTTCTTCTTCTTCTTCTTCTTCTTCTTCTTCTTCTTCTTCTTCTTGTAGCTGTAGATGATAATATATTAATGTTGATGGTAGCGGTAATCGTGGTGGTAATGTTAGTGTTGGAGAGATTAAAGTAATGGCAACAGTAAGTGTATTAAAGTGGTGATGGTGGTGGTGGTGGTGGTGGTGGTGGTTGTGTAGGAGGGAGGTGGGGGGGGGTAGGGGACATACTCTTGCATCTTCCGTCCCCAGAACACTCCGCCTCACGGGATCAATTTACTCAATGGATGCAACGTCATGGTATTTTTTTTTATCATTCTACAAGCAAAAAGTTGTTCTCGTACCCTACATGTGTGTGTGTGTGTGTGTGTGTGTGTGTGTGTGTGTGTGTGTATGTATGTATATTGATATTTATACAAACACATGTACCGTTCCTGTGAGCAACACACTAAAGAGGCAGTCTCTCTCTCTCTCTCTCTCTCTCTCTCTCTCTCTCTCTCTCTCTCTCTCTCTCTCTCTCATTTTGTACTCAGGACGAAACGCAAGGCAATGATCAACCTCTTCCTCCTTAACTTCAGTGCCGTGTCCTCCTCCTCCTCCTCCTCCTCCTCCTCCTCCTCCTCCTCCTCTTCTTCCTGTCTCTGCTCGCCTCATCTCTGTAAGTTTATCTTGTTTCTCCTTTTCTCCTGAACATGGCTTCCTGTTTTTTATTTTCATTCTCTTCCTCTCGTTTCCTTTCTTAAATTTCTCTCACTTTCTTTTTTTTCTTTTTCTTCTTCCTCCTCTTCCTTTTATTTTTCCTTCTTCTTATATTCTTCTTCCTCTTCCTTCACCTCTTTTTCCTTCTTTTCCTCCTTTTCATTTTCCTCCCTTTTTACATCTTTTTCTTTCTCCTCCCCCCTCCTCCTCCTCCTCCTCCTCCCCCCTCATAATGACGCCACAGTTTGCATTGCTTGTCACAGTAATTAAAGGCAAGCAGTTTTTTTTACCCTTTTTCTCTTTTGCTGCATTAATTGAGGAGTAATTAATTGAACTCATTACCTTCCGTGTTTGACTTTTTTAATGAGAAGCAGCAACCTTTTTTTTTTCTTCTCTAACTTTTGTTATTTTTACTCTGCACTTTTTTATTCCTCTTTCCCTTATATTTTTTATTCGAGGATTTTTTTTTAATGTTTTCACTGACCTCGTTCGTTACCTATATATATCATCGTTGTTGTTGTTGTTGTTGTTGTTGTTGTTGTTGTTGTTGTTGTTGTTGTTGTTGTTGTTGTTGCGCTGTCTTTTCTGGTGTACTTTCTTGTTCCTCTTGTTCTTGTTATAATTTTTTGTCGTTTTTTTTTGTAGCTGTTGTTTTTCTTGTCGTTAATGTTGTTTATATTTTCGTCTTTACTGTTGTTGTCGTTGTTACTAGTATTATCATCGTCGTTCCCGCTGTTGTTGTTGTTGTCGTTACTGGTATTATGATCGTCGTTACCCTTGTTGTTGTCGTTACGGTCGTTGTCTTCCTCCTTGTGGTGCGTGGGAGTGTACCTTACCTGGTTGCGTGGGCGGACTAATTGGTACTCAGCCTGGGCGAGAGTCTTACACGGAAGCTTCGTTCACCTGAAAGCACCTGTTGATGTCATTAGCGTCAGGAGGATCGTCAAAGTAGAGCAGGTCACCTTGTACTGCGCTCTGGCAATGGAGAATTGGGGGGAGGGGTCATGACGGGAGGGAGAATTAGGATGAAAGGAAGGAGAAACCATGGGAGGAAAGGAATTACGAGGAAATGAATGAGGGATTGTATGAAAAAATGAATGAATGAAGGAAGAAAGCAAGTAAGAATAAATACAAAAATATGGAAAGAAGGGTGTGGAACGAGGTAGGGTGGAAGGGGAGGGATGTGAGGGCGAATGGGAGAAAGAGGAAGAGGAGGAGGAAATGAGAGAGGAAAGCTTATAGGGAGCGAAGGAAAGAGAAGCAGAGAAAAAGAAGAGGAGGGATATTAAAGTAAGAATAAATACAAAAATATGGAAAGAAGGGTGTGGAATGAGGTAGGGTGGAAGGGAAGGGACGTGAGGGCGAAAGGGATAGAGATGAAGAGGAGGAGGAAATGAGAGAGGAAAGCTTGTAGGGAGTGAAGGAAAGAGAAGCAGAGGAAGAGAAAAAGAAGAGGAGGGATATTAATGTTAGATAGACGGATAAAAGATAACAGAATACAATAGCATACACAGGGAATAGCAATGGCTGACCAGATAATAGCTACATATGACAACCAGAGTCCTGACAATAGCAATATGGTAGAACAGGATAAATAATAGTAGAAAATAAATGACAACCAGAGACGAAGAGACGAATAAAACAAAAGAAGTAATAATAACATAAGGTGACGAAGTAATAGTTATAATAATAGATAATAAATAGAGTAATTATGGGAGTTACAAGCAACACGGTCAAAATGTATTAGCAAGAGAAGCCTTCTAACATACCCTTGGCTCGTTATAATAATAGGTAATAGAGTAATAATGACATCTATAAATGGAAGAAAATAAAAATGTGGTTATAATAATAGATAATAGTAATAATGACAGCTATAAACAGAACAAAATCAAAATATATCAGTACCAGAAGCCTTGTAACATACCCTCTGGCTGCCGTGTTGAAGAGGTAGTGAAAACAGGCACCCCCGCACCGTAGAGTTTTTACCTCACCGAACACTCGTCTTCACTTTTAATTTGTCTTTGTCTCGCCTCTCACTGTGCTGCTCTCCTTGTGCGTCTTCCTCTGTCTCTTTTTCTTTCTCAGTTCTTTTAGTCTTTCCTTTTTGTCGTACAAAGACACTAATGGCATATTTCTCCTTCTGTCTCTGTCTGTCTGTCTGTCTGTCTGTTTCTCTCTCAGTGTCACATACTAACCTCATTTGTTTTTCTTCTTTCAGGTACGTGACAGTCGCAGCAGCCCGAGTGAGTACTTACCTACTAGCCTGTCTTCCAACTTCCCCACGTAATTAACTACCCACCTCCCTCCCTCCCACCCACCTACCCACCTACCTACCTACCTACCTACCTACCTATCTGCCTACTCATATAACCTAACCTACCTAACCTGAAAAAATGACAACCAAATTACTGTTGAAACGAATCGAGCAGCTATACCTACCTACCTATCCCCTTACCAATCTACTCACCCACCTACCCACTTACCTACCTACCTTTCAATTTACCTATTACACACCACCACGCATACTACCCTAATACATACATACATACATACATATTACGTACATACATACACACATACGTACATTCATACATACACACATGCAAAAGGGAAACAAACGAAGCGCGGAAGTGGAAACATTTGTGGGTAACAGTTGTGTGTTGATCACTTGCGTCGATATGAAGCAGAGTAACTTTTTTAATAATGTGGCTGTGTCAGAGAGAGAGAGAGAGAGAGAGAGAGAGAGAGAGAGAGAGAGAGAGAGAGAGAGAGAGAGAGAGAGAGAGAGAGAGAGAGAGAGAGAGAATGAGGTAATCATGTGTAAAGGTTTTGTCAGAGGGGAGAACAGACGCGGGTGTATGTATGTATGTATGTATGTATGTATGTATGTATGTATGTGTGTATGGGTGTCTGTATGCATGAATGGAGGAATAATACTGCTGATACTACTTCTACTACTACTACTACTACTACTACTGCTACTACTAATGATAATAATGATAATAAAAACAATAAATGGATGAATAGCATAAGTGTGTGGGAGAAAGCTGAAAAAAAAGACATAGTTAAAAGAAACGTTACTGAAGCGTTACTGGAAGCTTAATGAAACACAGACTTAGGGTGTGGATGAAAGTGGATGAAACAGACGGTGGTGGTGGAGTGGGTGTGTATTGCGTGGATGCAAACCAAATAAAGAAAGATGGGAAGATTAATTTTATTGATGGTGGGCTGGTCGGGCGGTGGTACAAGTGGAGGAGGTGCAGGTGGAAGAGGAGGTGGAGGTGGAGGTGGATGGTTTGCGATGCGTGGGAGGCTTCTTCATAAATGTCCTCAGCTTCAATGATCAATACAGAAGACGTGAGCATTAGAGGTGAAGGAGGAGGAGGAGGAGGAGGAGGGGGAGGAAGAAGAAGAAGAAGAAGAAGAAGAAGAAGAAGAAGAAGAAGAACAAGAAAAAGAAAAAAAGAAAAAAAGAAAAAGAAGAAAAATAATGATAATAAGAAAAAGAAGAAAAAGAGGAAAAGAAGAAAAAGAAAAAGAAGAAAAAGAAAAAGAAAAAGAAGAAGAAGAAGAAGAAGAATTAGGAGGAGGAGGAGGAGACAGGGGCAGGGCTAGTCTTTTGTTAGTCTTTCGGCCTGTCTCATCTCCCTCTCTCTCCCTCTCCCTCATGACCTCCTCCTCCCTCCCTCCCTCCCTCATCTATATTATCTTTGTATCGCATCATCTCCATCCTTCTCTCTCTCTCTCTCTCTCTCTCTCTCTCATCACTTCCTTCCTCTCTACTTCCTTCCTTCCTTCCTTCCTTCCTTCCTTCCTACGCATCACATTTTCCTTCCCTTCATCTCATCCTTCCTTCATCTCCCCCTTCATCCTCTTTCCTTCATTCCCTGTTTTCTTCCTCTCCCTCCCTGTCTCCATCTTCCTCTCATTCATTACTCTTCTCCATTTCCTTCCCCTCATCTACCTTCCCTTCCTGTTTCCCTTCTTTCCCTTCTTCCCTCATTGTTTCCTTCTTCCTCCTTCTTCCTCTTCATCCCATTTTCTTCATTCTGTCTTTCATCCACTTTCTTCTTCCTTTCCTTCCCTGTCTCCCTCTTTCTCTCATTCATTATATATCTCCTATCTCTACCCTCATTTACCTTCCCTCCCTCTCTCCCTCATCTCCCTCCTTTCCTCATTGTCTCCCTCTCGACCTTCTCTCCCTCACTTTCCTCTCCCCTTTGACCTACAAGTGTTTCATGCTCTTCATTATCTTCGCTCTTCCCTGATCATGACCTTTACATCATTTTCACTCACTTTCATTCTCTTCCTCATATTCGCACTTTTGTTTATTCGACTTTACTTGCCACTTTCATTTCTTGGCTCATTTCTAGTTTTGTCTGTGTCGTTTTCTTTTTATTGTTGTTTTCCCTAATCCTTCACACATCTTGCTAATTGTTGCGCTTTGTCTCTCTCTCTCTCTCTCTCTCTCTCTCTCTCTCTCTCTCTCTTTATCTATCTGTATCTTTCCTCACGTCAGACTTCATCACTTCCTTTACCTTCCCCCCAAAATAAAGAAAGCGAGGAGGAGGAGGAGGAGGAGGAAGAAGCGGAGGCATAGGCGGAGGAGGATGTGTCGGATAGAAGAGGTAAGGGAACAGGTGGAGGAGGATAGGAGAGGAGAGGAAGAGGAAGAGAAACAGGAGGAAGATGAAGATGAAGATGAAAAGGAGCAGGAGTTGGAGGAGAAGTAGGAGAAGGAGGAGGATCAACAGGAGAACAATCACAACCCACATCGCAGGAGTATCTGATTGCCCTTGTATCCAGCCAGAGACTCACTTCCCTTCGCCAGTAACCACAGAGCAGAGGGGTGCAACTTTCCTCAGTCCCCCCTTACGAGGCCTTTGATTGGAGGGCGCCGGAGGGAACACTGCATGCATTGACTGTGTGACGTCTGGTGGTGTTTTCACTTACTGGGGAAAGGATGGGATGGAGGAAGGGAGCGGAAAAGATGGAGAAAAGAATAGTAAGGCAAGGGAGAAGAGGTGGGTGGGAGGGCGAGGAAGAGATGGAGAAAAGAATAGTAGAGGAAGGGAGAGAAGTGGGTGGGAGGGAGAGGAAGAGATGGAGAAAAGAACGGTAGCTTGTTTGGAGGAAGAGAGACATCCGGAGGGAGAAAGGAAGAGATGAGGGAAAGAGGGAGAGATCAGAAGAATGGTAGTGTGTTTGAAGGAAAGAGAAAGAGATAAGGAGGGAGGGAGGGAGGGAGGAAATGAAAGAATGAACGGCCTGGGTTTTGTTGAAGGAAGAAAAGACGGGAGGAAGGGACGGTAGAAGGGAAGGAAGAGGGTGTAGAAGAACGGTGATTTTTGATGGAGAAAGGTCTGCTGAAAAGAGGTAGGAAGAGGCAAAGGAATAAAGAAAGGGAAAAAAGTGTATGAGGAGAATAACTGCTTTTGGTGGCGAGAGAGAGAGAGAGAGAGAGAGAGAGAGAGAGAGAGAGAGAGAGAGAGAGAGAGAGAGAGAGAGAGAGAGAGAGAGAGAGAGAGAGAGAGAGAGAGAGAGAGAGAGAGAGAAGAAAGAAAAGAACGGGAATATTGTTGAATGAATGAAGGGAGAAAGAAGAAAGATATGCAAGAGAGGAAGGAAGGGAGGTATAGAAGAAGAAGAAGAAGAAAAAGAAAAAGAAAAAGAAGAAGAAGAAGAAGAAGAAGAAGAAGAAGAAGAAGAAGAAGAAGAAGAAGAAGAAGAAGATGATGATGATGATGATGATGATGAAAAAGAGAAAATAAATAAAGAAAAGAATTAGAAAAATGCAATTATGTGTGTGTGTGTGTGTGTGTGTGTGTGTGTGTGTGAGAGAGAGAGAGAGAGAGAGAGAGAGAGAGAGAGAGAGAGAGAGAGAGAGAGAGAGAGAGAGAGAGAGAGAGAGAGAGAGAGAGAGAGAGAGAGAGAGAGAACTCCACCGGTGATCCGCTTTTTTTTTGTGTGGAGCAGAATCATCGCCCACAAAGGATCGTGAGCCGCGGGTTGTCAGGCTGAGGGGCTCGAACCGCGTCCCCGAGCATAAAGCGACTTTGGACTTGTCGACCGAGTATTGTTTCTTGACTTACACACAAAAAAGGCCTCGCTAACCCCCTCCCCTCCCCCTCTCCCCTCCTCCCTCCCTCCCCTTTCCCCAGCACGCAATTCCAACCCACTCAAGCGGTATCAAGTTGTCCTGAGAGAGAGAGAGAGAGAGAGAGAGAGAGAGAGAGAGAGAGAGAGAGAGAGGGAGACAGGGGGAGAAAGAGAAATGAGGGAGTGGAAAAGAAATAGAGGGAGAGAAAGAGAAATAGAGGGGAAGAAAGAGGAATAGAGGGGGAGAAAGAGAAATAGAGGGGGAGAAAGAGAAATAGAGGGAGAGAAAGAGAAATAGAGGGGGAGAAAGAGAAACAGGGAGAGAAAGAGAAATAGAGGGAGAGAAAGAGAAATAGAGGGAGAGAAAGAGAAATAGAGGGAGAGAAAGAGAAATAGAGGGGGAGAAAGAGAAGGAGAGAAGGAAAAAGAAGGAGAGGCAAAGAGAAGGAGAGAAGGAAAAAGAAGGAGAGGCAAAGAGAAGGAGAAAAGAGGGAAATAGGAGAGGGAAAGAGGAGAGAGAGAGAGAGAGAGAGAGAGAGAGAGAGAGAGAGAGAGAGAGAGAGAGAGAGAGAGAGAGAGAGAGAGAGAGAGAGAGAGAGAGAGAGAGAGAGAGAGAGAGAGAGAAAACAAGGTAAACTGCATAGGCATACACTTGGAGTTTGAGGAATATTCTGATGAAGGCGCGGCGCCCCCAACATTAGGCAAGGTTTGTGTTCAGTGCCGCTCAGCTACCACCACCCACACATACCCCCCCCCCCCACTCACCCACCCACACACCCACACCCACACCCACACACCCACACCCACCCACACCCACACCCACTCACACTCGGCGACTTGAGCGACTAGTTCGATAAAGCGATAAAGAGAGCCATCGCCAACTCCGCGGCGGTTGTTAAGAACTTTGAAAACAGAACGTGGCCGCCTCCCGGGGCTCGAACACCCGCCCGCCCGAGCACTTCACGGATTGGGTCTCGCTGCCTTGCTCCTCCTCCTCGTCTTCGCCCTCTTTCTCTTTCTCTATCTCGTCCTCTTTCTCTTTCTCGTCTTCCTCTTCTCTTCTTCGTCCTCTTCTTTGTCTTTCTGTCCTCGTCTCCTCCTCCTCCTCCTCCTCCTCCTCCTCCTCCTCCTCCTCCTCCTCCTCCTCCTTCTTCGTTCTAACCATGACTAACCTATAAAAGTGAGATATGTTATACGAAAAAGAAAAAGAAAAAAATAGGCATAAGAATTTATATGAAAGAATCGATCAAGCAACTACGGCGGGAGAGAGGAAGAGAGGAATGTAGGAACGGCGGAAGGTGGGGGAGGAGGGGGGGAAAGGAAAGGGGGAGCTGGGAGGGGGGGGATAGGGGGGGGCGCTGCATGACCTCAACCCGGGATCAGTTCATAAATATACCACCAGGATTACCAGCAGCAGCAGCAGCAGCAGGAGGGCCGTGGGCGTGGGCGAACGTGGGCGTGGGCTGGCCGAATGCAGGGATGGGTCAAGGGCTCTAGCTGGTGCATGTGACCTTTTATGACCCAGTGTAACCGTCGGCGTGACCTATTCACCCGCCGCCGCCGCAGCCACCTCGGGGCCTCCTGATGTGGCCGCCATTATCGAGTTTAATGTCTTGCAGTTACCGAGGGGAGGGGAAGGGGAAGGGGGAGTGGATCTAAAGAGGAAGGGGAAAGTGAGGGAAGGAGTGGGGAGGGGAAAAGGGACGGGGGAGTGGGTATTGAGAGGAGGGTAGGAGGAGGCAAGGAAGAAAGGGGAAGGGGGATTGGGTATAAAGAGGAGGAGGGGGAGGAGGAGGGGAGGACGAGGGAAAGGGGAAAGGGGAAAAGGGACGGGGGAGTGGGTATTGAGAGGAGGGTAGGAGGAGGCAAGGAAGAAAGGGGAAGGGGGATTGGGTATAAAGGGGAGGAGGGGGAGGAGGAGGGAAGGGCAAGGGAGAGGGGAAAGGGGAATGGGTAGTGGATACAAAGAGGAGGGGAGGAGGAGGAATAGGGAAGGACTTGTGGGAGAGAAACAATGGAGGAAAGTAGGAGTGGGTGGAGAGGAAAGGAAAGGAAGACCGAGAGAAGAGGATGGAAGGAAGAACGGGGAAAGGGGAAGGTATGGGTGAAGAGGAAAATGAAGGAACCGAGGGAGGAGAAGGGCAGAAAGAATGTCTGTATGGGGAAAACCACAATGAAGGGTAAAAGGTAAGGAAATGGGGGAGAGGGAAGGAAAGGGAAGAGAGGGAACAAAGAAAACGGATGGTGAAGGATGGAAAGGTTAACGAGAGGGGAAAAGGGGGAGGAAAGAAAGGAAGGAAGCTGGGATGAGAGGAGAGAAGAGGGAGGGGAGAGAGGAGAGAAGGAATGGGGGACTTAGAGAAAAGTGAAGTTAGGGAAGTTAACGAGAGGGTGAGTGAAGGGAAGGGAAGGAGGAGTAATTTAAGAGGGGAGGAAAGGGAACCCAGAGAGGAGGAGGAGGAGGAGGAGGAGGGGGTGGGCAGTAAGAGAAGATTAAGGTAAGGAAGGGAGCCATTGAGGGAAGGAAAATGTGGGGCCGTGCGTGGTTAGAGAAGTAATGAGGGAAGGGAGGGGAGGGGAAGGGGAGGGAGGGGGGGGAGGCTGTACGTGTGGGGAGAATCATGGAGGCAATTATAGGGGGGAGGGGGAAGGGGACTTGGCGTGGGGAGGGTGATTAATGAGGTGGTGGGGAGGTGAGGTACTAGTATTGAAGTGGGGAGGAGTGGAGAGGGAGGAAGGGAGGGAAGGCAGGGAGGGGAGAAGAGAAGGAATGGGGCGTTTGTAGGTAGGAAAGGGGAGTAATGGGGACGGAAAGTATGGGGAGTGGACAGGGAGTGGGTGCGGATTGACACGAGTATGGGGAGTGACTGGAGTAGTTAGGGAGAGGAAAAAGGGGGGGGATTAGTGGAGTGAGGCAGGAGGGGGGAGTTATATAGCTGGTAGGGGAGAAGAAGCAGAGGGAGGAAATGAAGAGGATAAGGAGGGGGGAAGCAGGGAGTGTTGAATGGGAAGAGGAGGAGGAGGAGGAGGAAGAAGAATAGGAGGAGGAAGTGAATGGAATGTAGGTTAGGAGGGGGGGTTTAGGGGGTAGAGGAGCGGTGGGGGTGGCAGTGATGGAGTGGTGGTGGTGGTGGGATGATGGTGGTGGTGGTGGTGGTGGGATGATGGTGGTGGGATGATGGTGGTGTTGGTGGTGGTGGTGGAGCTCGCATTCCCAAACTCCACTTCGCTGTTTGAAACATTAAAGGGAATTGGAATTGAAGTAAAGTTGAATGTCTCCCGAAGCGGAAAAAGACAAATTTTGGAGCGGGGAATACGGGAAGGGACCATTTGTGCATTGGTTCAGGGGCATGGCGGGCGGGGGGGGCAGATGGCAGGGGGCAGGGAGTAGGGATCATAAGAGAGAGGGAGGCCGAATTCAAAACAAAAAGCAAGGTAAGGGAGGAAGGGAGGGTTGACAGGGAGGGATCAAGGGAGGAGAGAAGAGAGTTGGTTGGAAGGGGGCAGATAGGGGACAGGGAGCAGGGATCATAAGGGAGGGGAGGCCGAATTCAAAACAAAAAGCAGGGTGAGGCAGGAAGGGAGAGTTGGAGGAGGACAGGTTTGACAGGGAGGGATCAAGGGAGGAGAGAGGAGAGATGGGTGGGAAGGTAGGGGTGTCAGATAGGGGGCAGGGAGCAGGGATCATAAGGGAGAGGGAGCCCGAATACAAAACAAAGAGCAGGGTAAGACAGGAAGGGAGGGTAGGAGGAGGCCAGGATTGACAGGGAGGGATCAAGGGAGGAGAGAGGAAGAATGGGTGAAGTAGGAGTGAATATAGGGAAAGGGAGGGGAGGGCGAAGGGTAGGGGAAGGAAGGGAGATATAGAAAAGAAAGAGGAGCAGGGTAAGGCAGGAAGGGAGGGTAGGAGGAGGCCAGGGTTGACAGGGAGGGATCAAGGGAAGGTAGGGTGAAGGGTAGGGGAAGGAAGGGAGAAGCAGCAGGGATACATGGCTGACCGGAGATAGAGACGAGAGGAAAGGAAAACAAGAATCACTCGAGAACATATGGGCAGGGGGTGGAGGAGGTAGGAGAGGAGGTAGAGAGAGTAGGAGACTATGTAGAATGAAGGCCGAAAAACAGGTTGGGAGCGATAAGGGGAGGGCGGCAGGGAGTAGAAGGAGCAATAGAGAGGTACGGAAGACAGGGAAACAAGAGGCAGAGAGGGAGAGGAGAGAGGAAATCACGAGGAATGTTACTGGGGAATGCAGGGAGAGGTATGAAGTTAGAGGAGTCAAGAGGGATGGGAGCAGGGAGAGGAGTGTGGGGTTAGTGACATAGGGAGTGGGAGGGTAAAGGGAGAGGAGACACGGAATGGAAGCAGGGAGAGGAGGATTGTGGGGTCAGTGACGTAGGGAGTGGGAGGGTGAAGGGAGAAGAGAGACGGAATGGAAGCAGGGAGAGGAGGATTGTGGGGCCAGTGACGTAGGGAGTGGGAGGATGAAGGGAGAGGAGACACGGAATGGAAGCAGGGAGAGGAGGATAGAAATATATATACAAAATACATATGAAATTATGTAAATACGTATAAAAACATATATACAAAATACATATCAAATAATGTAAATTCGTGTCAAAATAAATGAACAAAATATATATACAAAATACAAAATATATATACAAAATACATATGAAATTATGTAAATAGGTATAAAAACATATATACAAAATACATATCAAATAATGTAAATTCGTGTCAAAATAAATGAACAAAATATATATACAAAATACAAAATATATATACAAAATACATATGAAATTATGTAAATACGTATAAAAACATATATACAAAATACATATCAAATAATGTAAATTCGTGTCAAAATAAATGAACAAAATATCATGAAAAGAATGTGTATTTGTATGAAAATAGATAATAGATAATAAATTTGTATAAAATATATATGCAAGATACACATTAAATAATGTAAATATGTATAAAAAAGTATATACAAAAAACAAATAGAATAATGTGACGTAGGGAGTGGGAGGGTGAAGGGAGAGGAGAGACGGAATGGAAGCAGGGAGAGGAGGATTGTGGGGTCAGTGACGTAGGGAGTGGGAGGGTGAAGGGAGAGGAGAGACGGAATGGAAGCAGGGAGAGGAGGATTGTGGGGTCAGTGACGTAGAGAGTGGGAGGGTGAAGGGAGAGGAGAGACGGAATGGAAGCAAGGAGAGGAGAAACAAAGAGAGAGAAGTGACTGGAGAAAAGAGCAAGTGCGTAGGAAGGAGAGAAAGATGGAGGAAGAGAGTGAGTAAGACAAGGAAAAAAGAAGATGAAGGAGACAAGAGAAAGGAGATGAACGAACGGCGGAAGTGATAGAGACAGGGAACGTAAGATGCATAGAAGATGAAGGGAAGAGAAGAGGAGATGAAGGAGGAGGAGAAATAGGAGGAAATGAGAAAAACGGGAATAGGAGGAAACGAGAAGAAAGGGGGAAGAGAAAGGAGATAAACGAACGGCGGAAGTGATAGAGGCAGGGAACGTAAGATGAAGGGAAGAGAAGAGGAGATGGAGGAGGAGGAGAAATAGGAGGAAATGAGAAAGATGGGAATAGGAGGAAACGAGAAGA
>NC_066543.1:7506845-7539345 GCF_024679095.1 Eriocheir sinensis
AGGAAGAAATAAAATATGTAAAGAAAAAATAAATACTGAAAAAGGAAGTTAGGAGGGAAAGAAAGAAGGGAGGAAAGAATGAATGAATGAAGGAAGGAAGTATAAGTGAAAGAAACATTGCAGCTGCTGTCACTGCTACTACTACTACAACTACTACAACTACAACTGCTACTACTACTACTATTACCACTACTAGTACCACCACCACCACTACTACTACTACTACTACTATTACTACTACTATTACCACTATTACCACCACTACTACTACTACTACTACTATTACCACTATTACCACCACTACTACTACTACTACTACTACTATCCCCCACCATCCCCCTCACCTTCCCCCCACTAACAGGGTACATCTGTAACTTAAACCCCCTTGAATGTTTTGCAGGTACGCAGTCAGCCAGAAAGGAATAACAAGATATTTTTTGCGCGTGTCGTATTCAGCGTGGCGACAACAGTGAGGGTCGCAGGAGAGAACGATTTCACTGCACCCTTCACCGCCTCGCAACATAAAACCGATAATTATTAAATCCTCGTGAGAAGTTTGTGCCATCGGAGAATATTCGCGTAAACTTAAGTCCAAACCAACCAAGTACTTGAACCCTGTGATGAATTGTTTACCGATAATTACTTAATCCTCGTGAGAAGTTTGTGCCATCGGAGAATATTCGCGTAAACTTAAGTCCAAACCGACCAAGTACTTGAACCCTGTGATGAATTGTTTCCCGAGGACTCAAGATGTCAAAGCAGTGAGGAGTTAGTAAGGGGATAGGAAAGTACTTATTGAAAGCTTGTACAGTGGGTGAATAGAACAACTCGAAGGAGAGACTTGAAATTGTCCATGGAGAAGTAGGGTACAAAAACAAATAAAAGCAATGAGGAGATAATTAGGATATAGAAAAGAACTGGTCGAGAGGTTGTGTTGAGTGTATGAATGGGACAGATCGAAGGAAATGCATAAATAATAATGTTAATACACTATTTATAGGGGGTGGCTGAGTGGATAGCATGACGGCGCCACGTTCAGGATGACGCGAGTACGATCCCCGCCCGGTGACACCAAGCTGGGATTTTTCAGCCGCCGCCGAGTGGCCTGAGGCTACCCACATGTTGTCCAGAAGACCACCTATCAACCCGGACTCTAGATTTTAGGATTAAAGATGAGCTCTGGGGTCAGCATGAGCCAATACAAGATGGCGCCACTATAAACACTTGCCTGCGCCACAACGGGCTGGGCCATACCATCAGGCCCCTCCAAAAAACAAGCCTACAGGCGGCATAGGCGAAGTTGTAAAAAAAAAAAAATCGCATGAAGGCTAGATAGATAGAAAGGGCTGAATAAATCGTTGTCAAGAACCGCCACTTGTAGACTGACTAACATCATGTAGTCTCCTTGTATCTTTGTGTGTTCTTAGGTAACATTTGGTTCTATGCAGGAAAGAGGTCATATTTACTCCGATACAGATACAGAGGTGGAGAGAGGTGACATTTGGTTCGATAAAGATGTAGGGAGGTAACATTTGCTCCTATACAGAGGTGGACAGAGGTGACATTTGTTGCTATACAGAGGCAGGCAGAGGTGACATTTGCTGCTTTACATATGTGGACAGAGGTGGCATTTGCTGGTATACATATGTGGACAGAGGTGACATTTTTTGCTATACATGTGTGGACAGAGGTGGCATTTACTGCTATACATATGTGGACAGAGGTGACATTTTTTGCTATACATATGTGGACAGAGGTGGCATTTGCTCCTATACAGAGGTGGACAGAGAACACTTGCTTCGATACAGAGGTGGACAGAGGTGACATTTGCTGCTGCACAGAGGTAGATGTCAATGACTGGTCAAATTTAGCTCCACAGGTGTTTTAATACTCACCTTTTTAGTGTTTGTGTCATAGGAAGGAGGAAATACGGTAGAAGGAATGAAAACAAGAACAGAAAGAAAAGAAAGAAAAGTAAGGAAAAATAACGAAAAGAATAGAAAAGAGAAAGAAGCGGAAGTGCGGTTTTAATGATGAATTTACTGACTGACTTAACTTTCCTTTAATTCTGTAGAAGGCAACAACCGTGACTTTGCGACATATTACTCTTCTGTTTGTTTTCTGTTTGTTTGTATTTTTCGCTCACTGGTCTTTGTGGTTCTCCCTTTTTATTTCGCTTTTTTATTCTTTTTTTTCCGGTTTAGTTTCTGTTTTCCCAGTTGTCAGTTGATGCTGCGATTTTTTTTTCAGTACTTTTGTATTCTGGCATTTTTTTTTTTTACGTCAGTTTTGTGTCATTTTTACCGTTTATTTTTCCGTCCCTGTTCGCGTTAGTTTATATTTTTTGTGCCACTTTTATTTTTGTTGTTGTTGTTGTTGCCGGTTTTGCTCTTTGCCGTGTCCACCATTTGCACTTCGAGATAAACACTCATAATAATAATAAAAAAATCACTCCTTCACTTTTTTTTTCTGTTTCTATGGCTTCCCTTTTGTCAGGTGTTCGGCTTTGTGGCGGCCTCACCTTCTGTACCTGTCCGGCCGTCTGTGTGTCCCGTAAAACTGTATTATTATTATTATTATTATTATTATTATTATTATTATTATTATTATTATTATTATTATTATTATTATTATTATTATTATTATTATTATTAGCAGTAGTAGTAGTAGTAGTAGTAGTAGTAGTAGTAGTAGTAGTAGTAGTAGTAGTAGTAGTAGTTGTTGTTGTAGTTGTTATTGTTGTTAGTACTATTATTTTTTATTTACCTGCATTTATTTATCTATTTATTATTAATTTGTTTTGCGGTCTAAGGAGAGTTTTACATTTTCACACTTGCCTCTGTCCTTGTAACCTTCAGCTTTTTATTTATTAATTTCCTCATTCATTTATTTCATTATTTATTTAACTTATTTATGTATTATTTTCTTTATGTGTGTGTGTGTGTGTGTGTGTGTGTGTGTGTGTGTGTGTGTGTGTGTGTGTGTGTGTGTGTGCTTCATATTTTTCCTGGGTATTAATGCACAAAGTCCGCGCCGCCCAAACTGGTTACACGACAATGGCATTACCGGCAGCGGCTCGCCCTGATCACGTAAAGAGCCTCCCTCCATATTTTTATTTTATGCAGCGGTAAATTTTGATGCACCTCCACGCCATCACACGAGGAATTAATCACGTCAGTGTTACGCGCCTTTAACCGGAACTTTCATATACGCGTGCTTTTAATAGTGAGCGAAACAGACCGCGGGATAAGTTAGTGGCGGAGGAGGAAAAAAAACGCATATTATCTGTTGTTCAATAGGGTATGATGTAAGAAGATGCTGGTGGTGGTGGTGGTGGTGTATAGAAAATGGATTGCACAATGTTCGTTTTTCATTAGCATTATTTTCACGTTTCTTTAATCACGCTAAATATCCCTGCACAGATGCGTCACACACACACACACACACACACACACACACACACACACACACAGACACAGACACAGACACAGACACAGACAGACAGACACACACAGACAGACAGACACACACACATGCACACACACACACACACACACACACACACACACACACACACACACACACACACACACACACACACACATTACAGAGACGCATATAAAATGTTAATTGCATCAGTATGAAAGAAATTACACCGGGACGTTTTATGGCCTGCGCTGGTTGATATATTTAGCGTGTTCGAGTTATATTTTTTGTCGAATTTTTTTTCTTTCATTCATTTCTTTAGTTTACGATATATTTTAATGTACGTGTGGGGAGTGAGAGCGTAATGGGAGAATAAGATTAACCAGGCATGAGAGGCGTTATTAGAAGTATGGTTAGATGGAGGTTGACGGTAAAGGTGAAGGGGGGGACATGTTTTTTTTTATTATTTTTTTTTTTTTTAGTTTACGATATATTTTAATGTACATGTGTTAAGTGAGCGAGTCATGAAAGATTAAGAATTGCCAGATATCAGAGGACTTTTTAGCTCTATTGTCAGGAGAAGATAGACGGTAAAGGTGACGGGGAGGACACACAGTGATTTTTTTACATCAATGGAAGCAGCTCAATGCCGACAAAAACAGGAATTAAGAAAACAGGAAATGAAAAAAAACAGGAAATGAAAAACAGGAATTAAGAAAAAAACAGGAATTAAGAAAAAAAAACAGGAATTAAGAAAAAAGAACAGTAATTAAGAAAAAAACAGGAATTAAGAAAAAAACTGGAATAAAGAAAAAAACAGGAATAAAAAACAGGAATTAAGAAAAAACTGGAATTAAGAAAGCATTAAAAAAAAAACCAGGAAATGAAAAAGCCCGCTAACCATAAGCTACGATAAGGTATAGAGACAAGATGGCGAGTGTAGCGGGGCTTTTGCCAGCAAATAAAAGCAAAACAAAACAAAACAAAACCCTCCACTTCATAGTATTAATTAATGGACACATACAAACAGAAATGTATTAGTGTCATCAACATTACGAGCTTATAATCGAATATTTTGCGGGCTGGTAACTGTATATGGAAGCAATTTGTTGAGAGTATTTAGTTGCCAGTATTATAATCTGATTTTTATAGTTTTTTTCACTCTAGCATTCAGCGCACATCTGCCTTACTCGCTTTATACATATACACACAAAGAACAATATATTTGCCTTATAACTGAATATTTTTAGAGTTGTTGGTGACTCACTGGCTCTATAAATATACACACAAAGAATAATATGTTTGGCTTATAACTGAACATTTTTAGAGTTGTTGGTGACTCACTAACTTTATAAATATACACACAAAGAGTAATATATTTGGCTTATAACTGAACATTTTTAGAGTTGTTGGTGACTCACTAACTTTATAAATATACACACAAAGAGTAATATATGTGGCTTATAACTGAACATTTTTTGAGTTTGCGGTGGTATAAACAACAACCCGGTCTTCTAAATGTTGGTTGATTCGGTATTGTGTACAGAAACGCGTCCATGATATTGTCTGCTTGCCTTCGTGTGCTATTATAGGCAGGAGAGATAACGCGTGTGGCAGACCAGAAGTTGTTTATAAATATTCCCTGCGTGATATTAAACTGTGCTGCAGATTTTCTTTTGTTCGTGGCCTTTTGTTAGAACCCTATTCTTTCCCCTTCTGTGTGGGTGTGTGTGTCGGCTCTGTAGGCACGAGCATAACCCGCGTGATGGGCAAAAGCTGGCGTGTTCGTGCCCTTGTTAGCAGTATTGGCAGCATCACTCGGCGGGGATAAGCTTCGATCACGAGCGCGCCTTTAAATGGAATGGAACTGCGTGCGGAATCTCCTTCGTGAACGGTCCGGGATTTCCCCATGAATATGATTTGAGTTTTTACAATATACTGCTTGAAGGACGCCGGGAGGACAGGTAAAGCGATACAATACACGACCGAGCGAAGAAAATATCTGAAGTGAATATTGATGATGAAGAGGAAAAGGAATGCCGGGATTGGGGAAGATAAAGAGAGTTTTGGGAAATGGCAAAGAGAGGCAGGGAGGAATTGATATTAAACTGTCGCTATTGTTCATGGAAGTGGGTGTATATTGAGGCGAGGCACAGAGGGAGGAAGGGAAAGGGTGGCAGGGAGGTTAGGGAGGGTACAGAGGGAGACAGGGAAAGGATGAGGGGTCTAGGGAGGTCAGGGAGAGAGGAAGGGAAAGGGTGGGAGGGTAGGGAGGTCACAGAGGGAGGTTGGGGTAGGTATATGGATGGGGTTGGGAGGTCAAAAGAGGGAGGAAGGGAAAGGATGGGAGGTCAAAGAGGGAGGTTGGGAAAGGTATAAGAGTGGGGTTGGGAGGTCAAAATAGAGAAGAAGGGAAAAGAAGGGAGGGTAGGGAGGTCACAGAGGGAGGAAGGGGAAGGTGGTAGGGGGGTTAGGAAGGGTACAGAGGGAGGAATGGAAAGGGTAAGGGTGGAAGGGAGGTATCGGTGAGGGTGTGTTTCTGCAAGTGGGTGCCATAGTGGAGTGGAAAGTGGAGGGGAAGGGAGTGAAGAAGTGATGTTGTTGTTGTTGTTGTTGGTGGTGGTGGTGGTGATAGTGGTGTTGGTTGTGATTGTGGGTTGTGTTAGTGGAGAGTGGAATGTGGAAGGTAAGGGAATACGGGAGTGGTGATTTGTTGTTGTTGTTGTTGTTGTTGGTGGTGGTGGTGGTGATGGTGGTGTTGGTGGTGGTTGGCGGTTGTGTAAATTGATGTAAGTGGAAAGTGGAAGGGAAGGGAGTGACGTGGTGGTGGTGGTGGTAGGGACTGCAAGTGGGTGTAAGTGGAGAGTGGAAAGTGATGGAACGGGAGTGAGGGAGTGGTGATTTGGTTATGGTGGTGGTGGTGGAGGTGGTGGTGGTAGTGGTGCTGTGGGTGGGGGAGAGAGGGGGCTTCAGGAAGGTTAGGGAAAAAGTTTTAATTTTTGCATCGCCGGTAATTGAGCCGTAAAGTGGGTTAAACACAGACGTTGGGAGCCACCACGCGGGATCCTTACGGCTCGTCTTGTTAAAACTTTACCGTGACGGCGGATGCAAAGTGTTGGCCGCGCAGGAGTGCACGGCGTAATGTGCTGATAAGGACGGGGCAGCCTGGGCCCTAAACACACAACTTTAGGGAAGGTTAAAAAGAATGGGAAATGGCCTCGGCTCTAAACAGACATTTTTAGTGAAGGTAAAAAGGAATATGTAACACCCTCGGCCCCACATACACAACTTTAGTGAAGGTTAAAAAGAATAGGATACAGCCTTTGGACTAAATCGACATATTAGTGAAGGTTAAAAAGGTCACAAATAACAACTCATCTTCGGCCCCAAACAGACATCTTTGGTTTGGCTGAAAAGGTTGAAATGACCAGAAACAGCCTTGGTCCTAAACAGACATCTATACTGAAGGTTACGAAGGATGGGAAACAGCCTGCGCCCTTATCAAATATCTGTTTCGGGCTCTTTTGTTTTCATTTGTTTTTGCCCTTGAGCTGCTTTCTTTACCGTAATCCTAAACAGACATAATTTAATGTTTAAGAGAATAGGAAACATCTCTAAACGGCACTAAACAGACATCCTTATTGAAGGTTACGAAGAACAGGAAACCGCCTCGACCTTAAACAGACATCTTAGTGAAGGTTACAAGGAACAGGGCAGAGCCTCGGCCCTATCTTATTTTTCTTTGTGTTGATTTTTCGACCGTGAACAGACACCTCTTTTTATATGCGTTCTGAGATGTAATATATCAGGCAAACCAGTTACTTCATATTTTTTTTTGTTACCCTTTTCTACCCTCAACAGATCAACACGTATTCTGTGCCTCGCCAGCTGAGGGTAATGGTGCCGGCCAGCCCTTGTCGGCGCCTCGGTCCGCGGGGCGCCACACGTCAGCTTTTCATCGCCGACCGCAGTAAAGTGTCGCCGTGCTTTGTGGGGGACCGGGGACTCGTTTGTCTTGTGTATCTGTAATTGTTTGGCGCGCGGGACAGGTGTGTGGGGGTGGTGTGTTTGATTGGTGGTGGTGGTGGTGTGTGGGCGGCGGGGGGGGGGTCGTTTATTTATGCTTAGCTATTTATGTTTTTCGCAGTATTTCGTCAGGCAATTTGCAATGTTCTACTGTGCTGTGTATCATAATCAATCATGCCTTACAATTATATACGTGTGTGTGTGTGTGTGTGTGTGTGTGTGTGTGTGTGTGTGTGTGTGTGTGTTCGTTCGTTCCCGTCGCAGAGCCAGTGAGTGAGGATAAAGATCATTGCTAAAGGAAATCGTCTTTGCGTTGCTCGTCTTTGATTCTTGCCCCGTAAGACACCACGCTTCTGGTCCTTCGCTACGACGTAATGTTGTCGGCGGAGTGTGTGTCTGCGGCGTTTGAAGAGTGGTTTGAGAGCTTTGTGGGGAGATATTGTGCTTGTTTTTGCCTTAACTGAATCGCTATAAGAAAACACATCAACAGACTTTGCATCTCCGTGGCATTTGAAGCAGAGAGTGTTTGTGTCATTTTAAGAACACAAAGGAACACAAAGGAAGAACAAACAACAGTAGACCTGCTGGTGGTGAGTGTGCATGAAGAGTGTTATTATGGCCTTGGTGTGTGGGGAAGATATTGTGCTTTGTGTTTCCTTTTCTCTATCGTTGTAAGAAAAACACGTCAATAGTTGAGTCTGCATCTCTGGTATTGGAGGCGGTGTGTGTCTGTGTAATCTGAGGAGGCGGTGAGTGTGCATGAAGCGTTATCAGAGTCTTGGTGTGTGGGAGAGATATTGTGCTTTGTGTTGCATTTTCTCTGCCGTTGTAAGAAAAACACGTCAATAGTTAAGTGTGCGTCTCTGTGGTATTGGAGGCGGTGTGTGTCTGTGTAATCTGAGGAGGCGGTGAGTGTGCATGAAGCGTAATTAAAGCCTTGGTGTGTGGGAGAGATATTGTGCTTGTTTTGCCCTTAACTGAATCGCTGTACGAAAACACAGCATCAGTTTAGACTCCTTGCATCCCCGTGGTATTTGAAGTTAGGTGTGTTTGTGTAAGTTAAAGGGACGGTGAGTGTGTTTGAAGAGTGTTATGAAAGCCTTTAGGAGGGGAATATTGTGCTTTCCTTTGCCTTTTATTATATCGCCGTAAAAAACACACATCAACAGTTAATAACATCGCATCTCCGTGCTTTTTTATTTATTTTTTATTTTTTTACAACAAAGGAGACAGCTCAAGGGCACACAAAAAAGGAAACAATAATAAAAAAAGCCTGCTACTCGCTGCTCCTATAAAAAGAATCAAAAGAGGTGGCCGAAAGAGATGTGTTGCTGGTAGAGTGTGTCTGAGTAACTTGAAGCGGCGATGAGTGCTTGAGTGTGCCCGAAGAGTGCTATTATTAAGCCTTTGGTGTTGGTGTGAATATTGTGTTTTATTTTCCCCTTTTATTTTATCGCCGTGGGACAATTGCTCATCATCAGCTTTCGCAGCGTCCGTAGTTTTGTTGCCGCGATGAAGAGAAGAGTAAATCCTCGCTCGCAACACGGACACAGACGAGAAGGGTGACTAAACGGATTAACAACGAAGGGAACGAGAGAAAAAATAATAAAAGCCCGCGGACGCTCAAAGGATACTAAACTACCAATCAGATTTTCGCCTAACGAGTCTGAAGCGGGGAGGGACAAAGAGGTATTAGCAGTATTATTAAGCGAAATATAAGGGGCAGAAAAAAACTAAACTAAACCAGTGCGTGATTGGGGGAAGCTGCATGCGTGGCGAGTCTCCCTGCTGCGTTGGCGAATCCTTAATTTATTGTACAGTTCCCGTCCAGTGCCACATTTCGTCACCGCGCTCAGCCGTCCCGCGAGTATTGATGGAATGACTGATGGTGGCGGCGGTGGTGGTGGTGGTGGTAGGGGTGGTGATGGTGGGAGAGAGGTGGGTTGGTGGGTTCGTGTGCCCGACCTAATTTTTTTGTGTGCATATGTGTGTGAATGTGTGTGTGTGTGTGTGTGTGTGTGTGTGTGTGTGTGTGTGTGGTGCCGCTGTCTCATTGTTTTGTAAGGTCAGGGAAATGGACTAAAAGCTTTATGAAAAATGAGAGAAAAAAAGAAGTATATGCTGTTTCTAGGCATGCATTGCTCACTTAGACGTGCCGGTGAGAAAATTTGGAAAAAGAAATAAACTAAAAAAAAAAAAATACCATCAGGAGTTCTGCGTCAAAACAACAACAACAACAACAACAACCTAACAGCTCACTTCAGTTCAAGGTGGTGTTGGGCAGGCGTTGTAAGTCTTTTTATTTTATATTATTATTATTGTTTTTTTATGTGTGTGTTTGCCGCTTTGCACTTGGCGCCGAACTGAGCAGCCGTGCCTCGCTTTCCTTCCTTGGCTCGCCCCGAAGAAGGATGAAAAAACACGGGGCTTCATTAAAGTTAGCGCGCTCTTAGGATTGTCTGCAGCATTCTTTTACCGAGCGCGAAGAAATTAAGGGCTCGTCCACGCGTGTGCCGCTCAGGTGACGCCCGAGGATAATTGGCGGCGCCGCTTCGCTCTGCTTCACCCCGCGACGCCATTGTGATTCTTCCAGGAACGTTGCTGAGCCGGGGAAACGTACGACGACACCCACCCACCCACACACACACACACACACACACACGCACACACACACTACATACTCACAAATTTTCTTCATGTTTTCCAGTTTTCATTCTGCGTGTGATTTCTTTCCCTTTGTGTGTCTTGCTTTCTAATTGTGGACGCGACGCAAAATTTTCCAACCCGTCCATTGTTTCCCGTCGCCCGTCTTCCCCCGTGAGTGCCGTGTCTTGCAAGCGGCCGGCGGGAGGGATCGGCTGTCGGCGGCGAGGCAAGTTCTGGCGTACTCTGCGGCGGCACATGTTTGATGCTGAATTAAAAGGAAGGGAGGAAGCCGCACCCCGCCACCTGCCTCCGCTTCCTGATGACATTTTGATACCGCTGCCGGGAGGAAGGACAGGGAGGAAGACGAAACGAAGGAGGTGACTGATGACGACAAGGAAGAGAAACATGGAAACTTGGATGAGCAGGCAATATAGAATCTGTTGGCTTACGATGCTTTTAGTGTTTAAGGTCGGCATTATAAGACCCATTCGCTTCTCACATCAACTATTTCTAAAGGTCAAAGAGGGGATCAGTCGGGTTCTAATGAGTGTTTCTTTAGGTCAGTGGTACAGAAGAAGGGTCAGACTACCACCAGGGTCATAAAACTACTCCTGGAAATGCCCAAAACTCCTACGAAAGCCTTGTCAAATATGTGTGCTCGGGCGACGAAATGTTTAGTGATACGGCCCTAAATGTTTTCCTTTGTCGCTTGGTGGCCTGCAGGAGAGTTTAAATCATTTGCTGTGTCTACGACCGGGAACGTCCAGCCGCCTCTTCCCGCTGATGTAACGTTCATTGCCGATCATTTTTAGATTAACTACTTCATTACGTTATTCCAGTGGCAGTTGAATCGGTTTAAAAAAAATCCTGCTGGTGTCTGTTGTGTCGCCTCGCTTGTATTGGAAGACTGTCACTTCAGGTTATTGACTTAATCTGCGAAAGTAGGATTAAAATTATCAGCCCAATTAACGAACAAAAACAGCAAAAATAAGTGGCAAAGATAGAGCAAGAGATAAAGTGGAAGACGGAGGAGGAGGAGGAGGAGCAGGGAAGTTCATTTGTCTTCTCGGATACATAATGTTGTTTTTCTTAATAGTGTGACAAGAGGAAAGAGGGATGGATAGGGGGGGGAAGGGAGGGGGGGAGGGAAGGAGGGAGGGAGTGAGGGATATAATGAGGAAAATAAAAATGGCGCCTCTCCCTGCACCTGTTGTCCCGGAGAACCAACTGTCGCAAACTTTAATTGGGAACCCTCAACCTCCTCCTCCTCCTCCTCCTCCTCCTCCTCCTCCTCCTCCACGTCTTCGTTTTTCAATTTTTCTTCTCTCCTTTTACTTTTTTCTTCAATGCTCTTTTTTTAATTTTGTTTTTTCCTTACGTTCCTCCTTCCTTCTTTCGTTCATTTCTTCGTTCCTTCGTTTTTCCTTTCCTCCTTTCCTTTCTTCCCTTCCTTCCCTCCTTTCTTCCTTCCTTCCTTCCTTCCATTCTTCCTTCCTTCCTTCCTTTCTTCCATCCTTCCTTCCTTCCTTCCTTCCTTCCTTCCTTCCTACCATCCATATCTCTCTTCCTATTCTCCGTACCTTACTGTTTTGTTTCCGCTCTCATACCCTTCCTTTCTATTATCCTTCTTCTTCTTCTTCTTCTTCTTCTTCTTCTTCTTCTTCTTCTTCTTCTATTTCTTCCATTTATTTTTCTTCTTTTCACTTTTCCCCATGCTTCTCATTTTCCTTCATTATGTTCTTCTTTTTCTTGTGGAGAAGTTTATAATTATGAAGAGGATGAGGAGAAGGAGGAGGAGGAGGAGGAGGAGGAGGAGGAGATAAAACAGTCGGGAGATACTGCTCGATGAAGAAGACGGAAGAAGGGAGTGGGGGAATCAATTGATGCTTTGGGGAGGTATGGAAGGAGGGAGATAGACAGAGAAGGAGGAGGAGGAGGAGGAGGAGGGAGGGAGGGAAGGGGGGAGGTAATGCAAGCTGAAGTGAAAGTGAGAAAGAAACAAAGAAGAAAGGAAAGAAATTAAAAGGAACATGAAACAAGGGAGGCAGGGAGACAAGGAGGCTGGGAGAAAGGGGAATTTTTAGAGAGGGATGAGAGGAAAAAAGGGAGGGAAGGAGGAAGGGAGGAAGGAAGGAAAATAAGTATATGTTATTGAAGGGAGAGAGTTAGACTAAGGGAGGCAAGGTGGAATGGAAGGGAGGAAGGGAGGAAACGAATGAATGGAGTGAGGAGTGGAGAAGGAAGGGAGAGGAGGAGTGAGGCGCTTGGGAATGAAGGAAGAGATGGAGGAAGGGATATGAGAGAGGGAGGGAGGGAGAGAGGGAGGAAGGGAGAGAGGGAGGTGTCGAGGTATGGATGGGTGGTTGGGAGGGAGGGAGACTCTTGTGTGTGTGTGTGTGTGTGTGTGTGTGTGTGTGTGTGTGTGTGTGTGTGTGTGTGTGTGTGTCTTTGTGTCCCCAATATTAACTTCCCCTTTCTGAATACTGAACCAAGATACACACACACACACACACACACACACACACACACACACACACACACACACACACACACACACACACACACACGCCGGGCTTTCTTTTCTTTGTCTCGTAAAAAAGAAACACACTCAGAATGGAAGGCGGACAGAACAATCTCTCGGGGTTACATTAAGTCTATGAAAATACAGAGAAGGGTGAATAGGAAATGTTTGGGCTGGGAGGGAGGGAGGACGGGGGAGGGAGAGAGTGGGAGGGAGAGAGGGTGGTTGGAAGATGGCTTGGGAGGGAGGGAGGGAGGGAGATGGATAACTGGGAGAGGGAAGGGAGACTAATATATTTATGTCTTATGGAGTCAGGTGCGTTCTCTCTCTCTCTCTCTCTCTCTCTCTCTCTCTCGCTCGCTCGCTCTCGCTCTTGCTCTCTCGCTCAGTTCTTACGGCGTCGCTCCGGAGATAAGAGAGGGCCAGATTGGAGCAGGCTGTGTTGTATCGCTGCTAGCACGTCCCTTTCCCTGATGACATGACTCCCAGGCCTCGCACGGCTCTCCCTCTCCTTCTCCCACAACCTTCATCCCTTCCCTCCCTCTCTGACCCAACCCCTGCTTCCTTCCTTCCCACTCGCCCGCTATCATCTCTCCCTCTCTCTCCAGCAACCTTTATCCCTCCCTATTCTCCTATCTCTCTCTCTCTCTCTCTCTCTCTCTCTCTCTCTCTCTCTCTCTCTCTCTCTCTCTCTCTCTCTCTCTCTCTCTCTCTCTCTCTCTCTCTCTCTCTCTCTCTCTCTCTCTCTCTCTCTCTCTCTCTCTCTCTCTCTCTCTTCCCTGCATCTTTGTCATTCTCTTCATGTTCCCTCTCCTCTTATCTTCCATTCCTTTTCATTCCTACTCTCTCCCTACCCATATCCTCCATAACCTCCCTTTATCCCCATTCCTACCTCCCTATGTATTTCCATCTCCCTTTATCCCTCCATTCCATTTCCATTCATAGCCCTTTTCCATCTCTATTCACCCTTCTCTTCCCCTCTCTTCTGATCCACATCCCAACATTATTTAAAGCACACGTGTCGCCCCTGAAACACCCCGCGAGCCCAGCCAACCATGACGCCTAAATTGATAAACTCGCAAAGAAAGAAGGAAAGAAAGAACGGCTCCCCTCCCTTCACACACCTCGCAGTGAACCCCTCGCGGCGCCCCTCATCAGCCTCGCCTACACACAGGTCTTGGTAACCTCCCTTCGCCTTGATTCACTGTAGCGCTGGTCATTCATTCATTCATTCAGTCAGTCAGTCAGTCAGTCAGTCGGTCAGTCAATACTAGAATGCACCTTTACTCTCTTAATCAGTCGGTCAGTCAGGTAGTCAGTCAGTCAGTCACTCATTCAGTCAGTCGGTCAGTCACTACTAGAATGCACATTTACTCTCTTATTCAGTCGGTCAGTCAGGTAGTCAGTCAGTTGGTCATTCAGGTTGTCATTCATTCATTCATTCATTCATTCATTCATTCAGTCAGTCAGTCAGTCAGTCATTCAGCTAATCAATCAGTCAGTCAATCATTCAGTCAGTCAGTCAGTCACTACTAGAATGCACCTTTACTCTCTTAATCAGTCAGTCATTCAGTCAGTCAGTCAGTCACTACTAGAATGCACCTTTACTCTCTTAATCAGTCAGTCAGTCAGTCAGTCAGTCACTACTAGAATGCAACTTTACTCTCTTAATCAGTCAGTCAGTCAGTCAGTCAGTCAGTCACTACTAGAATGCACCTTTACTCTCTTAATCAGTCGGTCAAGCAGGTAGTCAGTCAGTCAGTCAGTTGGTCATTCATTCATTCATTCATTCAATCATTCATTCATTCATTCATTCATTCAGTCAGTCAGTCAGTCAGTTGGTTATTCATTCATTCATTCATTCAATCATTCATTCATTCATTCAGTCAGTCAGTCAGTCAGTCAGTCACTCACTCACTCTCACTTCGTCCAATCACCGTCGTACAACTTCGCAATCACTGAACTCTGTGTCTCACTCTTTCACCCCGCCACCTCATTAAGTCGCGCGCACACACACACACACACACACACACACACACACTATCTTTAATGTTTTCTTCCTTTTTCCTTCCTTCCTTCCTTCCTTCCTTCCTTCCTTCCGTCCTCCCTTCCTTCCTCTCTCCTTCCCATTACAGTTCTTCGCAAGCCGCCTAATTCTGTGATTCAGGGAAAGGCTCCTCCTCCTCCTCCTCCTCCCGGGTGCGGCTTTTACGGGTTGAATCATAAAAGTTTAGCTCGTTCATCTCCCGGCGTACTGAACTTTCTCTCTCTCTCTCTCTCTCTCTCTCTCTCTCTCTCTCTCTCTCTCTCTCTCTCTCTCTCTCTCTCTCTCTCTCTCTCTCTCTCATTCTCTCTCTCACTCTCTCTCTTCCTCTTCCTCTGCCTCTCGCACTCCCTCTCCCTCTCCCACTCACTCTCCCTCTCTCTCTCTCTCTCTCTCTCTCTCTCTCTCTCTCCCCCCCTCTCTCTCTCCTCCTCCTCCTCCTCCTCCTCCTCAATTTCAAGATAAGTGGTAAAAGATTCTCGTCGCACGAAGCCAAACACTTCTTCTTCAATCGAGTCGTTAATGTTTGGAACTCTCTACCTTGTGATGTTGATAGTACAACAGTTACGGCCTTCATGAATAGATTAGACAACTATTTTGAATCCAACCAGCAACTAAGATATTACTCTTTGTCGTAATAACGTTAAGTTCTTTCGAATACTGGTGTCCTTGTCCGTTTTTATCAGTGGTAGCAATAATGATAGTTCATTCCTCTGTCCAACATAATTATCATGCAGTTTTTCCATGCTGCATGATTCTTTTTCCTTTCCTGCCAGCCGTGGCTGGAGGGATGGGGGAGTGGGGAGGAGCCTTCGCCTTTGCTGTCTTTCATCTTCCACCGTTGATTAGATAGTTAGTGTAGCTTGTCACAAACAGCCTCGTAAGGACCAGCAGGTCTGCTGTTGTTTTGTTTTTCCTTTGTATATCTTTGTGTTCCTCCTCCTCCTCCTCCTCGTTATCTTGCATCACTTCTTTTACCTTCATATTTCACCTATTTTGTAATACTCATTTTCCTCTGCTCTCCTCTTCTATCCTCTCCTTTTCTCTTCTTCTCTCCTCTCTTCTTCTCTTCTTTTATCTCGTCTCCTTTCCTCTCCTCTCCTTTCGGGTCTTCTCTGACATATCTTCTCTCCTCTCTTCTCTTCTTCTCTCATTTTTTTTTTCGTCTCTTCACTTCCTTTTCTTCTTCTCTCCTCTCCTCTCCTCCCCTTTCCCAGGTATATGAGTCGTTAACCTGTCCTGAAGGAGAGGCAGGAGGTGCGTTGTTGATCACCAGGGACAACCTAATGAGGGAACACCTTGGCCTGCTTCACACCTGACCCACGCACGCCTTGCCTCCCTCCAGACCTGGCCTTACCTTCTCACTTCTCTCCTTGCTCTCTCTGCTTCTGCTTTCATCTGTATTCTTCCATACCTGACTGCTCGTTCACACCTGCCCTGACCTCCCTCCCTCCTTCCCTTACCTACCTACTTCTGCTTCTTCTCTGCTTCTGCTTTCATCTGTATTTACTTTCTTCCATACCTGACTGCCCTAAATATACCTTCATTCACACCTGTCCTTACCTCCCTCTTTACCTTCCCTTACCTACCCACTTCTGCTTCTGCTTCCACCTGTCTACTTTCTTCCATACCTGACTGCCCTAAATATACCTTCATTCACACCTGTCCTTACCTCCCTCCTTACCTTCCCTTACCCACCCACTTCTCTCTTACCTAACTTTGCTTTCTCTGGTTCTGCTTCCATCTGACTGTTTTCTTCTTTGTCTCCCTTCTCACCTGGCTTCCTTACCTTCTTCCTTCCATATTTTTCCTCCCTATTTTCTATTTTTTTCTTCCTTCTTGTTGGATTTTCTCTTATCTTTCCTTCCTTCTTTCCTTCCCTCATATTCTTTTGCTTGTTTGTTCCTTTTACTTCTTTCTTTCATTACTTTTTTCTCCATTTTCTTCCTTCCTTCCTCCTTTCTTCTTCCTTCCTTCCGTCCTTCTTTTCTTCCCTCTCCCTCCTTTCTACCTTCCTTCCTTCCTTCCTTCCTTCGTTTCTTCCCTCTCCCTCCTTTCTACCTTTCTTCCTTCCTTCCTTCCTCCCTTCCTTCCTTCGTTTCTTCCCTCTCCCTCCTTTCTACCTTCCTTCCTTCCTTCCTTCGTTTCTTCCCTCTCCCTCCTTTCTACCTTCCTTCCTTCCTTCCTTCCTTCCTTCCTGCTTTCCTTTATTCCTTCCTTCCTTCCTTCCTTTGCTTCTTCTCACTCTTCCGACTCATTATCTCCTTTCTCTTCCGCCTTCGTCATCCTATCCTCCTCCTCCTCCTCCTCCTCCTCCTCCTCCTCCTCCTCCTCCTCCTCCTTCTCCTCTTTCCTCATTCCTCTTGCACGAGTCATCCCTCTTCTCCCCTCTCTTTGCTTTGACCTCTTACATCTCTTCCTTTCCTTCCTGTCCTCTCCTCCTCTTCCTCCTCTCTCTATCTCATCCCCCGACCCTCCCTTCATCACCTCCCTTCTCACACCCTTCATTATCCTCTCCGCGTCTTCCTTCCTCTTGCCATTTCTCGTTTCTCTCCCTTTATTGTCCTTCTTCCTTTCCTCACCCTTTTCTTTCCTTTCTGTCCTTATCTTCTGCCTCTGCTCCTTTTCTCCCTTTGTTTCTTCTCCACCTCTCTTCTTCCTCTCCTCTTCTATCCTCTCCTTCCCTCTCTTATCCTCACCTCTTCCTCTTCCTTTCCTTTTTCCTCTTCCTCTCCTCTCCTCTTCCTCTCCTCTCCTCTCCTCTCCTCCCTCCTTACCGTCTCGTGTTACCTGTAGGAGCTCGTAAATTCCAGGTGTTATGAATCTCGTTTTCTTCGGCTCGACTTAACCCCACTTCCCGTTTTCTTCCTTACTGTGTGTTCGAGTGGCCCCATGTCGAGTCGCTTTATTCCTCCTCCTCCTCCTCCTCCTCCTCTTTTGAGTTTCTTTCCTTCATTCCGTTTCTCTTCCCATTTTTTCCTCCCTTCCTCTCACACTCTTCCTTTTTTTTCCCCCTTTTGCTTTATTCCTCCTCCTCCTGCTGCTCTTCCTCCTCCTTTTCCTCCTCCTCCTCCTTCTCCTCCTCTTCTTTTGGGTATTTTTTCTCCATCATTTCATTTGTCTTTCCATTTTTTTTTACCCTTCATCTCGCACTCTTCCTTTTGTTCTCCCTTTCCAATCTTTCCTCTTCCTCTTACTCGGCTTGCTCCTCCTCCTCCTCCTCCTCCTCCTCCTCTCTCTCTCTCTCTCTCTCTCTCTCTCTCTCTCTCTCTCTCTCTCTCTCTCTCTCTCTCTCTCTCTCTCTCTCTCTCTCTCTCTCTCTCTCTCTCTCTCTCTCTCTCTCTCTCTCTCTCTCTCTCTCTCTCTCTCTCTCTCTCTCTCTCTCTCTCTCTCTCTCTCTCTTTCTTCGAATACCCTTTACTTTCCTCCCTTCTCCCTTCTCTTCTTTCTTCCTTTACTTCCCAGCCTTTCCTCCCTCCCTACCGATCATCGTCCTTTCTTCCTTGCCTCCTTCTCTCCTCCCTTCCTCCCTTCCTCCCTCATTAGTACTGTTGTCAGGATGAGAATAAGGCGAGAAGGTCTGAGCCAGCACCGGTAAGTGACCCACGGCAGGAAGCTTACCTTAGCCTCCCTTCCTCCCATCTTCTCCCTCTCTCTCTTCCTCCCTTCCTTTCTCTCTCTCTCTCTCTCTCTCTCTCTCTCTCTCTCTCTCTCTCTCTCTCTCTCTCTCTCTCTCTCTCTCTCTCTCTCTCTCTCTCTCTCTCTCTCTCTCTCTTCTCTTCTTTCCTCTCTCTCTTCCTCCCTCCCTCCCTCTATCTCATTCTCCTTCCCTCTCTCTGTCCCTTTTTCCCTTCCTCTCTCTTCTTTCTTCCATCCCTCCATCCATCCATTTCCTATCTCTTCCCTTCTTTTTCATTCTTTCTATTTTAACTTCCTCCCTCCTCCTCCTTCCTCTCTGATCTCTCCCTTTCTTTATTTTTCATCACTTCGCCTTTTTATCACTCTCTGAATCTCTCCTGATCTCCCTTCCTCCATCCATCTCATCTTTACTTTCCTCCGCTCCTCCGTTCCTCCCAACATCCTTTCCTCTTCCTCCTCTCCTCCTGTCTATACCTAACCTCTCCCTTACCCCTTTCCCCATCCTCTCCCTTCCTCCCTGCCTCATCCTTTCCTTCCCTCGTTCCCTCCCTTGCTCCCTGCCTCATCCTTTCCCTCCCTCGTTTTCTCCCTCATTAGCCCAAGATCTTGCCTGACACCTCAATGCCTCTCTCCTTCCTCCTCTTTCTCCCTCCGTTCGTCTTCGCTTTTCCTACTTCCTTCATTTCCTTCCTCCTTTACTTTCACTAATCTTTTCCTTCTTTCTTCACTCACCATTTCCTTCCTCTTTGTCCCTCCGTTCCTTCCTTCCTTCCTTCGTTTCCTTCCCTCCCTTATTCCTTCCCACCCTCCCTCCGTCCCTTCCTCCCTCAATGTTACCTCTCTCCAGATTGCACGGCTCTCCCTCTCAGTCCACTCTGATTAATTGGCCCCTTCTCTCTCTCTCTCTCTCTCTCTCTCTCTCTCTCTCTCTCTCTCTCTCTCTCTCTCTCTCTCTCTCTCTCTCTCTCTCTCTCTCTCTCTCTCTCTCTCTCTCTCTTTTCCGTCATTACAAAGCTATCTCACTTTCTCTTTCATCCCTCTTCTCCTCTTCCTGCTTAGTCATTTTTTATCCTTTTATTTTTTTCTGAAGTCGCGTAACTGTTCGTCCCTTCCAGCGTTCTGCTCTTCCATTCGCTCTCATTTCCCCTCTATCGCTTCTTCTCTATTTTTTTTCCATCGTATCTCTCATTCTGGCGTACCTCTGTGTCCTCTTCCCTCCTCCTCCTCCTTTCCTCTCCTCCTCTCATTCGTTTCGTTTTTCCATCTTTATACATTCGCTCCAATCCGCCCTTCTCTCAATTCCCCTCTGTTTCCATATTTCCCATCCGCTGTGCACAAACTATTTCGCCTTTTTTAAGTTTTGCGCCCTTCTTTACATTTGCACCCTTCCCTCCTTCCGTCCTGCCTTCCTTCCTTCCTTCCTTTCGTCCTTCTTTCTTTCCGTGCCTCCCTACCTCTGTGCGATACCCTTCATCTTTTTTCTGTGTCCTTCCTTCTTTCCTTCCTTTCTTCCTTCCTTCCTTCCTTTTTCTTTCTTTCTTTCCATGCCTCCCTACCTCTGTGCGATACCCTTCATCTCTTCTCTGTTTCCTTCCTTCCTTTCTTCTTTCTTTCTTTCTGTGCCTCCCTACCTCTGTGTGATACCCTTCATCTCTATTCTGTATCCTTCCTTCTTTCCTTCCTTCTTTCTTTTCTTCCTTTCTTCCTCTCGTCGTCCTTCCCCCCTTTCTTCCTTCCCTCATTCCTTTTCTTTTTTCCTTCCTTTGCTCCCTTTCTCCTTCCATCCGTCTTTTGTCTCCTGTTCAATTTTCCTCTTTTTTTTCTCCCTTTCCTTCCTTCCTCTTCTTCCCCTTTCTTCTATCTATCGTTTCTCCCTTTCGTATCTCCTATTCTTCCCCTCCTCCTCTTTCCCTTCTGTCTTTCTTTCCTTCTCCTCGGTTTCCCATCCTCTCCCTTGCTCCATACCTCATCCTTTCCTTCCTTCGTTCCCTCCATCCCTCCTTCTCATTTTCCTTCTTTCCTTCCTTCCTTCCCTTTCCTCCTTTTTCCCCTTCTTTCCGTTGTCCTTTCTACTTACCTTCTATCTTCTTCCACTCCTCTTTCCACTCTCCTCCCCACCCTCCCTCCACCTCCCCGTTCCTCCCTTCCTTTTCCTTCCTTCCTTCCCTCTCCATTCTCTCCTTCCCTCCACCTCCCCGTTTCTCCTCCTCACAGCCGCTCTTCCCTCAGCCGCCAACCTTCCTCCACTTCACTTGAAATCTTCGTCAACACATACTTTGCCCAAACGACGTCCAGCTCTCCCAGGGGTGCTGCAGGCGTGTTGTGGAGGAAGGAGAAGGCCGGGAAGGAGGGCGGGAGAGGAGGAGAGGAAGGGATGGGAGAGGGAGCGAAGAGAGGTGAAAGGGACAAACAAAGGAGTTGGTTGAAAAAAGTAAGATACAGAGGGTTCAGGATTGTAGACACGTAGACGGGTGTGGGGCGTGGCAGAGACAGGGGTAGTGAGGCAGGGGCGGCAAGGTGGAAAACAGGGGCGAGGGGAGAAGCAGGGGACGCAGCTGCTTCTCTCCTCCCCTCGTCAGGTGGTGTAAAATGAACTGCGTCTTACCTGTTGACCTTCCTTGTTACCTGTTCGCTTTACCTCTCGCGTCGTGGCTTTGTGAGGGCTCGGTAAAGGGGTGATTGGAGGAAGATGGGAGGTGAGGGGAGGTTCAGAGAGAGAGAGAGAGAGAGAGAGAGAGAGAGAGAGAGAGAGAGAGAGAGAGAGGGGGAAAGGGATGGAATGGATCAGCAGGAACCGTCTGTCATTATCATGGAACAACTCTCATAAACATACCTTTTGGCCGGGGCAGCATAATGTTCTTTTGGCGGGGACGCAAACCGAAGGGGCCGGGAGTCGATACCAAATACTCGCCGCGTCTGCTGAGTGGCCGCGCCGGGGACACTCAAGGGCCCGGCTGTCATGTCTTCCCACTCCGCCCCGCCATCTTGTCTCTTTTTAATAAACCGGGACGTTTGCGACAGACCGGCTGGGTTGGGAAGGGCTGAGGACGCGGCTTGTGGCATCCGTATTATGCTGATTATGCGTGTTTCCGGCTCGGCTGTGGGCGCTTCGGGTGCGGATGCGGAAAGTTGGTACCCCGGACGTGCGGTTCTGGGCTTCTTGGCTCAGTTATGTTGGCGGTGGCCGGGATACGGACATTTATTTGTGGCCTTCCCACAAATTTTAGGTTACTGAGACACTGTGTGATGAGATGCACAGGAACATGAAGAGACGAAAAGAGGTGAGGTGCATGTTTTACGAAGTGCTCCGAGGATCCCACAAATGTTAGGTTACTGAGACACTGTTTAATGAGATGAACAGGAACATGTAGAGACTAAAAGAGGTGAGGTACATGTTTTAGAAGTGCTCCGAGGATCCCACAAATTTTAGGTTACTGAGGCAATATGTAATGAGATGCACAGGAACATGAAGGGACTAAAAGAGGTGATGTTCATGTTTTAAGAAGTGCTCCGATCCCACAACGTGAACCGCTGACATGAACTATCGCACGGGAGGGAGGATGGCAGGCGTATGATAACCGCATCCACAACCTACGAGACAGGCGAGAGTGGCGCTTGCTGGAGTCTCGCGCTGCCTCGCTCTGCCTGCCTTGTGTAGTGATCGCTTGCTTTAGTGGTGAGCGTTTGCAGCGAGATCAAAGTGCTAGAGAAAGAGGAGGAGGAGGTTGAGGTGAATGGGGAGGAGATGGAGGTGAAGGAGGAAAAAAGAGTAAGAGGAGGAGGAGCAAGGACACTGCCAGACACTCAAGAAAGACTGAATACTTGATGCGAAGGTCTCGTGAATATCAAAGTGGGTGGAAGTCTTTAGTGTCTTTAAGTGGTGTGGCATCGAGGTGGGGAAGGGTCTGCGGGGAGGGGTGTCTTGCCTTTTTGTGTTGGGGGCGTGGTACAGAGATGTCCTGAAGGGTTAGCTGCGTGGGGCCCAAGTTTTGTTATGCTGTCGAAGTGGTTTGAATATGAAAACGTCTTCCTTTGTATTTCCTCCTGCATACGACTTAACGCTTTCAAGAGGGGAATATTAAGACACACCTCCATCTGATCCGTGTTAGCGAGGTGTCCTGAAGGTTGAGTTGAGTTGGGGCCGAAGTTTTGATTTGTTGTCGAAGTGGCTTGAATATGAAAACGTCTTCCTTTGTATTTCCTCCTGCATACGACTTAACGCTTTCAAGAGGGGAATATTAAGACACCTCTCCATCTGATCCGTGTTTCTGATGTGCCCTGAAGGATGAGCTGAGTTGGGTTCGAAGTCTTGCCAAGGTGTCGTCGTGGTTTGAATATAAAAATGCCTTCCTCTGTCTGTATTTACTACTGCTTATGACTTTAACGCTTTCCAGAGGGGAATATTAAGACCTCTCCATCTGATCCGTGTTTCTGATGTGTCCTGAAGGATGAGCTGAGTTGGGTTCGAAGTCTTGCCAAGGTGTCGTCGTGGTTTGAATATAAAAATGCCTACCTCTGTCTGTATTTCCTACTGCTTATGACTTTAACGCTTTTAAGAGGGGAATATTAAGATCCGTGTTACTGATGTGCCCTGAAGGCTGAGCTGAGTTGGGTTCGAAGTCTTGCCAAGGTGTCGTCGTGGTTTGAATATAAAAATGTCTTCCTCTGTCTGTATTCCCTCCTGCTTACTACTTCAACGCTTTCAATAGAGGAGTGCCAAGACACCTCTCCATCCGATTTTAACCCTGATGTGCCCTGAAGGATGAGCTGAGTTGGGTTCGAAGTCTTGCCAAGGTGTCGTCGTGGTTTGAATATAAAAATGCCTCCCTTTGTCTGTAATCCCTCCTGCTTTCAATAGAGGAGTGCCAAGACACCTCTCCATCCGATTTTAACCCTCTCTCAACTGAGGTGAGTGGGGGCCGAAATCCTGCCATGGGTCGTCGTGGTTTGAATATAAAAATGCCTCCCTTTGTCTGTAATCCCTCCTGCTTTCAATAGAGGAGTTCCAAGACACCTCTCCATCCGATTTTAACCCTCTCTCAACTGGGGTGCGTGGGGGCCGAAATCTTGCCATGGGTCGTCGTGGTTTGAATATAAAAATGCCTCCCTTTGTCTGTAATCCCTCCTGCTTTCAATAGAGGAGTTCCAAGACACCTCTCCATCCGATTTTAACCCTCTCTCGGCTGAGGTGCGTGGGGGCCGAAATCTCGTTATGGTGTTTAAGTGGTTTGAATAATGCCTTCCTTTGTCTGAATGCCCTCCTGCCTACGACACAACGCTTCTAAGAGGGGAGTATCCAGACACCACTCCGTTCAATTTTGACCCTCTCAGCTACTCTTACCATCGACTATTACAGGAGCAGCACCGGTGGACTATTTTTTTGTTTATCCATTATTTTGCCTTTGAGCTGATTCCTTCATTATCAAAAAAAGGTCTTAGGAATTTAAAGTTGCTGAGGAAGTATTTATATGTGCTTGTGGCGTGGCATAGGGAGTTGAGGGGATGCGATAGTAATGGTGGGGAAGGGGAATGGGTCGGGGTTAGTGGGGTGGAGAAGGGGTTAAGGGCATTAGAAGGGGGGGGGGCAGCGATAGTAGTGACGTGGGAGGAGGAGGTTGGGAGTAATGGGGTGCAAAGGGGGAGGGGGTAGGGGGTGACACGAGGGTTAAAGGTATAAGGGAAGGGGAGTGGGGGGTAGGGGGGGGGGATCGGCGGCGGCTGTGGCACCTCTACAACCAATTTAACTTCACGTAAAACACTCGGCTGCTGAAATGGCGGAATTAAATTTTGTTCCAGTCAAGAATATGTAATTGGATCGGGGACTTTAAAATGCGCGTGAGTGACGGCCTGAATATTTTGAGAAGCCTGTCCACGTGGCGCCCAAGGGGAGACAGGCGGAGACAGTGGCGGCGGCGGGAAGGAGGGAAAGGAAGGGGGTGCGGGAAGGGAGGGGGGGGGGGAGTAGGGGGAGTAGGAGGAAAGGGAGTGAGTGAGTGAGTAAGGTGAGTAAGGTGCTGTTTCTTTATATATATTTTATTTTTATTTCCGTTCAGTGATTTCGTTATGTAGATGTTGTGATGGAATGAGGTAATGTGTTGTGTGTGTGTGTGTGTGTGTGTGTGTGTGTGTGTGTGTGTGTGTGTGTGTGTGTGTATTTAACTATACCGGGCCCGTGCTAAGGTCTAATAGTCCCGGCTCCATATCTACATTTATCCAGCCTTTCCTTCATGCGTGTGTGTGTTTGTGTGTGTGTGTGTGTGTGTGTGTGTTTTTATCCATGAAGTCTTGAAATATCTGTCTTTCTGTCGCTTTACTCATGATTTTTACTATCCAGGGTCTTTGTATGGCCTCGGGTAATGCTCTTTCTTCTTTTTGTTGTGGAATGGTGAAGGTGTATTACTTTTTTTGTCTCTTGCCATCTCTCTATCTATCTGTCTGTCTATCTCGGCTCCCTTCACCACCACCACCACCACGAACAGTAACAAGAACAACCCCAGCACCACCATCATTACAGCTCCTTCCCCTACAGTCCCGGCAACTCATCCTGTCCTCACGCCCTCCTTCCATTGCGCACTTTTGCCAGGGTCGGGAGGGGGACTGAGTTAAGGCGTCCACGGGTGGTTTAAATGTTTCAGCCCAGCCACGCGACGCCTTCCATCCATCCTGCTCCTCGTACTGTCTCCATTAGGCCTCCCCACGTCACCTAGAGCCCCACCTGAGCCCTCCCCCCCCCCCTCTCTCTCTCTCGCTCTCGCTCTCGCTCTCGCTCTCGCTCTCTCTCTCGCTCTCGCTCTCTCTCTCACCTGGCTGCGAGAGGTCAATGCTTACCTCACCAAATTGCAAGGCGCCAAGACCCGTAAGCCAGACCGCCCGCTGCTCAAGGCTTTATTAAGGGCTTAGGTTAGGGAGAGGCTTAAGGGTGTCTTCTTGTACTTGCTGGTGTTGTTGTTGGTGGTGGTGGTGATGGTTGTGGTGATATTGTTGCATTTGTTGTTTTTCATGTTTTTCGTCTTGTTCTTGTTCTTCTTCTACTTGTTCTTGTTCTTGTTCTTTTTTTTTTTTTCTTCTTCTAGTTCTTCTTCTTCTTCTTCTTCTTCTTCTTCTTCTTCTAGTTCTTCTTCTTCTTCTTCTTCTTCTTCTTCTTCTTCTTCTTCTTCTTCTTCTTCTTCTTCTAGTTCTTGTTCTTCTTTACTTACTGGTCTTCTTGTTCTTCATTTCATTGACATTTTATTTGTTTATCGTCGTCATCATTTTTCGTCTTCCTTTTCTGCTCCTCTTTCCCTCTCCTCCCTCTCCTCCTCCTCCTCCTCCATACGCTACAGCTGCTAGTGGCCTCGGTGCTTATCTCCGTCCCAATCTATTTTTTTGTTTCTCTTTGCAAGTCAGCCGATAAAGCTTTGGGTCGGGTTAGAATCGGGTTGGGTTGGATTGTATTGAATTGTATTGAGATGCAAGTGTTCTTTTTTTATAATGGAAGTTTCGTGCAATTTAGGCTTGACTGGATTAGGTAACAATTTTTCTGTTAAAGGTTGAGAGATTAGTATATTTATTTATTTTCAAGTTGAAGGTTACTGAACTGGACTGAATTAGGTTTATGTTGCTTTCTGTTGGGGGAGACTTGCTGAGGGTAATTCGGAGCAACAACACCGATGCACTTTATGCAAATGATACATGAGCAGTTGCGTTGAGGGAGGGAGGGAAGGGCGGGAGGAAGGAAGGGATGGATGGCGGTAGAGCAGGGAAGGGAGAGAGGGAGCTGGGCGGCTCTGGCACAAAACTGGTTACAGGGGTTTTGGCAGTTAATCTGCATAGCCGTTTATGCAAGTTACGTGCGGCTGATATTGAAGTCACTTGCCTTAACATGAATCTCGCCGTGGGAGTTTGCCAATTGCCTCTTGAAAATGGAGGTGAAATTATCCAACGTCAGAGTTAATGGTGTTATGAACTGAACGCGAATCAAGTTAGCGGTGTTTTTTAAAAGCAATTTATACTTCTTATGTAAACTTGGTAAATGTGTTTTGAGGCAAGTTGTTTTTGTTGTCTTTTCGTGTCAATTTTTAGTATTTATTCAAAGTCCCTAATGATATGTAGTGAGTATAATTTTGTGGTTATTAGAAAATCAATCGTGTTTTCTTAGATATAAAGAAAATAATTTACATGGAGATATCGGGCAAAATTTCCAGTTAGAATATTGGAATTTTAGTTCAGTTACACTTTTCTTGTTACTCTCTTCTTTTCCTGTTACTTTATTTACCATTCACATTATTTTCCCGTTACATTATTTTCTTGTTACTACATTATGGTCTTTAACGTTAGGGTGGCCTCCTTTTGCTATAAGCATCATAATCTTGGCCCATAGGGAAGCTGTAGCACCATTTTCTATTGAGTCACCGGGAAGAGCACACGACGATTTGTAGGGGTGACTAGCTGCTACAAAACCTCTTGGCAGTAGTGAGCGTGCTGTGCCTCCCGTCGCCTAGCATATAGTTGCCTGTTTGTTAGGAAGCGACCAGCCAGTGAGGAGTTTATCGCGGTGCTGTCAAGGGCGTGACCCGAACCTTGGATCCATGTCCCTAGATTATACGACTCTTATTTAATGTTCCAGCAAACGAACCTAAACTATAATTTCCATGACGTCCCTAGATCGTATATTTCTGATTTATTTTTTGAATGAACGAGTAACCTAAGCAACAATTTCAAGCATGTCCCTGTTTGTACATTTCTGACAAATTTTCATTGAGCGAGTAGTCTAAACAAGAATTACTGATATGATTAATTTTTCGATAAACGAATAATGTAAACAAAATTTCAAGGACGGCCCTAAATTATATATTTTTTATTTAATTTCTGATCTATTTCTCAGCGAACGGGTAACCTAAACACGAATTATACGCCTCATTAAAAATCTCAATGAACGACCTAAACAATAATAATTTCAAGTACGTCTCTGAATTGTACATTTCTGATTTAATTTCTCAATGAGCGAGTAAAATCTGAACAAGAATTGCACGCCTCATTAAATTTTTCAATGAACGAATAATGTAAACTCAGCAAGAATTTCAACGACGATTCGCTGACAGTTCTAAATGAGGCACACACAACTAACACAACTCTGACCCTTTTTAAAATTGTGACGGACGGAGGAGAGAAGAGAAGTAGAGGAAAAGAATAACATCCGCGTCGTAACACTGTCAGTAATTACAAGTCCTCGCACCTGAGTCCTTGGCCGTCCCCGGATGTCAGATTATTTTTCTTGCGAGGGAAGGTTATTCTCTTGCCTCCTGACATCGCCTCTCGTAATTCTCTCGAGGCGGAAGGTAATTTAATCGCGCTGTAATTACTTGGCAGCTTTTCTCTCTCTCTCTCTCTCTCTCTCTCTCTCTCTCTCTCTCTCTCTCTCTCTCTCTCTCTCTCTCTCTCTCTCTCTCTCTCTCTCTCATTAAATCGAAGTGAGTGAGTGAGTGACTTGAACAAGCTCCCGAAGGTTCCGAGGCGAGTCTTGTTGTTGATTGTTTATGATGATGTTGTTTTGTTGTGTTGGTGGTGGTGGTGGTGGCGTTAGTGTTGGTGTTGTTGAAGTTGTTGTTGTGGATTATTGTTGTTGTTGTTGTTGTGGATTGTTGTTGTTGTTGTTGTTGTTGTTGTTGTTGTGGATTGTTATTGCTGTTGTTGTTTTTGCAAATGACGAGATAAAAAAAATACAGTGCCAGACGCGTTCGAATTAATTTCCCTTTCAGTTGTGTATTTTGGGGGGGAACACATTTCATAAAGAGGATAAACACACCAGACACATTTTTTTAAAATCGATTTTCCAGTCATATTTATCTATCTATATCTATCAATCTATCTATCTATCTGTATCTATATATCCATCAATTTAATCTATATCTGTTTATAACCATCTGCTTATCTACATGCATATCCATCTATCCATCTATCTATCTAATTGTCTATCTATATTCATCTATCTCTATCTGTCTGTCTACCTGTCCATCTACCTATCTACCTGTTTTCCTGTTTATGTCTGTCTGCCCATCTCTCTCTCTCTCTCTCTCTCTCTCTCTCTCTCTCTCTCTCTCTCTCTCTCTCTCTCTCTCTCTCTCTCTCTCTCTCTCTCTCTCTCTCTCTCTATCTATCTCTATCTCTATCGGTCTGTCTTTTCTTGGGGGGGGGGGGGGGGGGGCACCCAAAAATAAATGGAAAAGAAAAAAAAACAATTAACAGATGCGTTTCAGTTAGTGCCTCTTCCAGTTATATTAGTTTTGGGAGACAGGCGAGTTGAAGTCCTTTCCCTGTTTTATTATTTTCCTGTTACATTATTTTCCTGTTACATTATTTTCCGGTTACATTATTTTCCGGTTACATTATTTTCCTGTTACATTATTTTCCGGTTACATTATTTTCCTGTTACATTATTTTCCGGTTACATTATTTTCCTGTTACATTATTTTCCGGTTACATTATTTTCCTGTTACATTATTTTCCGGTTACATTATTTTCCTGTTACATTATTTTTCCAGTCACATTATTTTCCTGTCGCATTATTTTCCGGTTACATTATTTTCCTGTTACATTATTTTCCTGTTACATTATTTTTTCCTCCTACAATACCTTCCCTGTTCCATTATCTCCGGGCCCGTTTGGTGAAGTGGACGGACGCGAGCGACTCCTGCTGATGGGCGCGTCTCGTCTTCGGCGGAGATTCAATCAGCCTCGGATGTGATGTTTTGGGCAAATATTACACTTTGCATCGCGCTAATATTTGCAGATCCGGAATTGATTAATGAAGGAAGCATTGGCCGGATGAGAGAGAGAGAGAGAGAGAGAGAGAAATCATACTATACTTACGAAGCTAAATATTTGCCATTCGTTATTTTTTTGCCATTACTTCTGCTACTACTACTACTACTACTACTACTACTACTACTACTACTACTACTACTATTACTACTTTTTTTTTTACTACTACTACCATAACGGGCCTCCATCCATTAGAGTTGCATTGTGAGTACTACTACTACTACTACTACTACTACTACTACTACTACTACTACTACTACTGCTACTGCTACTGCTATTACTGCTACTGCTACTACTACTACAGCGTCTTTATGGCCATCTCTTCATATAGATTCGTTCGGTTTCCCGTTCTATCCATCGTACCGTAAAAAAGAGGAGGCTAACGATATATCTCCAGCGAGCATCGTCCTCTGTTCCCTTTATTGCAGCATCAGTCTTACCAACATTATTGCCACACGTTTTGTCTGTGTCTTCCTTGCCGTATGAGAGTAAGGGGAAGGAACTAACATGTCTTTTTTTTTCTTCTTGTTTCAGGTGAGTGTTGGTGACGAGTGTACGAGTGTTGTGTCTCGCTGCTCATCCACGTCCAGTCTACTACTACTCAACTCGTCCCACTCCCTCTATCTCCACCTCCACAACAAAACACCTCCACCCAGGCCAGTGAGGGATGGAGGGATTATGTTCCCCGACACTAATTTGCTGTTTCTGCCCCCAACATCACCCCCATTTGTCGGATGTCGTGGCTGGGGGTCGTCTGTGTGTGTGTGTGTGTGTGTGTGTGTGTGTGTGTGTGTGTGTGTGTGTGTGTGTCCATTTCACGTCACACAAAGCTCAGGTATCATTCAGCGCCGTGTACGTCATGTATAACACTACTGCCACTACGCGGGCGGCCTGTTCACTAATGGACGGCAGCGAGGAAAAGATTACGCGCACAAACACACTGAAAGACCACTCTAAAAATGGTTGAAATTGGCCGAGCGGGGAGTAGTGAGTGGGCGGCGGTGATGGTGGTGATACAAATATATTTTAAAGGGATGGGCGGGGGTCGGTCAGTGTGTGTTTACTAAAGCTGATGTGAGTGTGATGCTCCCTTGGATATTAGGTGGCATGTATATGTGTGTGTGTGTATGTATGTTTCTTTGAATGTATGTATGTATGTAGGTTAGCGGTGTAGGTGTATCAGGTGTCTGGCGGCGGCGGGGCGGTGGCGTGCCGGCATGGTGTGTGGCTACCTTTAAGACTGGTGGTGGCCGCCGCTACTCGTGACTGGGAGGCTGTGCCAGTGGTCAGCGACACACTGGAATGGCCGGTGTGCGTGGGAGGCTTGGAGGGGGAGGTACTGGAGTGGTCAGTGATACATTAGCATGGCTGGGGTGGGCAACGGTGTTCAGGTAGTGAATGGTGCCCTGCCGTTGAATGGTTGGTGTGGGGGACGATGCTCAGGTGGTTGGTGTGGGTGTGCAAGTTGTCCCTGATGCACTAGAATGGTTGGTGTGGTAGGGAGGTGTTCAGGTGGTTGGTGTGGTAGGGAGGTGTTCAGGTGGTTGGTGTGGGTGTGCAAGTTGTCCCTGATGCATTAGAATGGTTGGTGTGGTAGGGAGGTGTTCAGGTGGTCACTGGTGCACCATAATGGCGTGGCTAGGCGGTGAGCCGTGGCCTTCTCTAACACCAGCCTGCTACCTCCTGCCGGCGGCCTGCGGCAACAGGGCGGCGTTCGGGCGTTCGGGCCGCAGGTGTGGATGGCTGCCTGGGATCTTCTGGTGAAGGTTTTTGCCTCACCAACACGAGTTTCCTCTCGGCGGGAGGTGCATCTAAGTCCCTCCATCGCCTTGGTTCCCGGTGATTAATCATTGAAATTTTTCCTCCTGGGCCTCATTTACCATTCGACGGAAAAAAAGTACATAAATACGAATACATTTTTGGTGAGTGTTGCGCCGGCGCTGCCCTCAAGTGTGGCGAGAACACGCAGCGCCTGGCAGGGGCCGGTGTGGGGCAGGGCGGGAAGGGGGGCGTGTGTGAAGACAACCATGCAGCGGAGGCTGGCTCAAGGATACGATGCTGTCGGTGCTCAGGGCAGCAGGAGGCTTGCTTGGCGCTGCTGCAGGCGTCGGGCCGTGCAGCAGCTGCTCATTTCAAAGCTACGCCGGCACGTCGTGAGGTGCTTGATGCGGCGGGCTACAAGGCGAGGCGGCAGACTGTCAATGAGCCTCGGTGTAAACTGCCTTATGCATATGTATAACGATTATCGTGCGGCAACGGGAGGGGGCGGAGGGGGCAAGGGGTGGAGGCAGGAGGCGCGAGGAGGCTACCAGAGGTTTGCCGGGGCGGGGGCGTGGGTTATCAAGTGTACAGTGTTTGTTTTTGTTTGTATGTTTGTTTTCTTTGTGTGTGTTTGCGTGCGTGTGTTGGCGCGCGTACCCATCGAACTTAAAAAAAGTGCTTGCACAAGCGTAGCTAAGTGTCGCGGCGGGTTGATTGCTTTGAGGTCAGGGTCGCCGGGCACGTAAAAAATGTCCTCGTAACCTGTCCCCGCTAACTAATAATACTGGCGAAAGTTGGACTCAGCCTCATTATGTTATTCACGGCGGCGGCGAGGCGGCATAACTTACCTATTCACATGCTCGACTTGCGGTCCACAATTTGGCGGGGCGGCGGGGCGGGCGACGGGACGCATTCCACGCCTGTTCTTGCGTCGCGGGAATTATTGCCTCCACCGCTCCAGCTGCCTCCTCCTCCGTATAACCCCAACAACCTAAGGCCACTGTGTTAAGCGTGGCATTCACCCTAACGTTCCTTACTCATTAGCGGAGAAATACGGCCTCTGCCTCTTGTGTAGTGTATCACCAGCGCCGTGGAGGAGGCTGCAAGGAGGCGGAATTGTAGGAGAGTCAAGGCAGACAGAGAACTAGATGGAGAGATGAAATTAGAAGCTTTGTCGCAGCAAGATGGAGTGCACCAGTATCAGACAGTGAGAGAAATGGACGGCCAAAGTAAGAGTTGCAAACCAGGAATTGTAGGTGAAGTTAGGACAGACACAGAACCAGGTGGGAAAGTGAAATTAGAACCTATGCCGGAACTGGATGGAGTAAAATCACATCAGACAAGAGAGAGATGGACAGACAAAGTTTAGAGATGCAAAATTTAAGTTGTTGAGGGACGGAATTCGAACTTTTGTCGGAGCAGGATGGAATAAACTAACAACAGACAGAGAGATGAATACACTAACAGAGAGAGAGAGAGAGAGAGAGAGAGAGAGAGAGAGAAAGCGGTGTATAGCATGTTGAGAAATGTCTTCATCTTCCACTGAACTGATAATTGCTGGTGATGATGATGATGGTGATGAGATTGGAATAGTTCCCACTTGGGTGAAATCGTCTTCAAATTAGTCTTCACCTGAC
>NC_066543.1:7544345-7584345 GCF_024679095.1 Eriocheir sinensis
CACATCACCCCTTCCAGTCACCTTCACAATACCTCTTCCAGTCACCTTCACATTACCCCTTCCAGTCACCTTCACATTACTTCTTCCAGTCACCTTCACATTACCCCTTCCAGTCACCTTCACATTACCCCTTCCAGTCACCTTCACATTACTTCTTCCAGTCACCTTCATATTACTTCTTCCAGTCACCTTCACATTGCCTCTTCCAGTCACCTTCACATTACCCCTTCCAGTCACCTTCACATTACTTCTTCCAGTCACCTTCACATTACCCCTTCCAGTCACCTTCACATTACCCCTTCCAGTCACCTTCACATTACCCCTTCCAGTCACCTTCACATTATCCCTTCCAGTCACCCTCACATTACCCCTTCCAGTCACCTTCACATTACCCCTTCCAGTCACCTTCACATTACCTCTTCCAGTCACCTTCACATTACCCCTTCCAGTCACCTTCACATTACCCCTTCCAGTCACCTTCACATTACCCCTTCCAGTCACCTTCACATTACCCCTTCCAGTCACCTTCACATTACCCCTTCCAGTCACCTTCACATTACCCCTTCCAGTCACCTTCACATTACCCCTTCCAGTCACCTTCACATTACCCCTTCCAGTCACCTTCACATTACCCCTTCCAGTCACCTTCACATTGCCTCTTCCAGTCACCTTCACATCACCTCTTCCAGTCACCTTCACACTACCACCATCGCGGTTTGCAGATCTCAAAACAACTTGACTAAAGCCTCCGAAAGTCTCTCAATATTCACACACACAATGCAGCATCACAGGCACGCATGTTAATATTAAAAAGGTCCAACTCTTTCCCTCGTAAAAAGTAATGTTTTCAGTATTCGCCCAAAGTTCTGTCCTCTTAGAAGTCTTTTCTCAGCATTTGCAGGAAAGTTATCCAACATCACATGCACAAGCACTAGATAAAAGTGTGTGTTTAATTACTGTTCTTCTGTCACTTCTTCCACTTTTTTTTTTTGTTATTAGTAAGACATCTTTCTATGCTGCCACGGCTTGTTGTTTTCGCTGTTTTTCTTGTTTTTCTTGCTCTTCTCCCTTTACCGTTAACTTTCTTTTGCTCACATAGTTGTTTGCTTATTTTTTTCTTATCTGACTTTTCTCTTCCCTGTTGTTCCATATTTTTGTTTGGTCTTATAGCCTCTACGTGCTGTGCTGTGGCCGTCGCACCTCCCACACTAATCCCTGCTGTGTTGCTCCGCGTAGTGTGCTGTGTTGTGCTGTGCTGTGTTGCGGCCTTAATGCCTCCCACGCTCGTCCTTGCTCCACCTTGGCGCGCCGACCGTTTACATTCTTCCCGTGTGTCAGCGATGCCGGCTCCTTGTATCTCAGCGCCGCGCACACTCTCATGAAACTGGACAGTGCCACGAGCTTTTCTTTTGGTGTGTGTGTGTGTGTGTGTGTGTGTGTGTGTGTGTGTGTGTGAACGGGGTCGCCTTTGAGCACCGTGCACCTTTAATACACGAATGTGGCACGGGTTGTTTTCCAGTGAAGCAAGGTTGTGTCAGCGCCGTGCACACTTTTATAATGGACGACTGTAACACCACCTTTATGTTTCCCAGTAAAGCAGGATTATCTCCCAGCAATGTACCTTCTGCGTCTCGGCACCGGGCACGCTAATTATACGACTTACCGCGCCGCAACTTTTTCAATTTCAGCGAAGGGTGAGAAAAAAAAATCAAGAGGTGTTAGTAGGTCGTTATGGCTCTCCCCTCCTCTTCTCCGTGCGTACTCACTATATCACTATACCTCTCTCTGCGCCAGCACCACACCACGACTTTGTGTCTCAGGAGCTTCCTCACACACAATACCTGACTCTACTTTGGGCCAGTTTAGTAGTTCCCCATGATGGGTTAGTAAGCTCCCAAACCAATACCAGAGCCTTCGAAATTTCCTTGTATAGTGTCTAGTGTTTATATTTAAGTTCACAAATTTGATGAAACTATACAGGAAAAGTCTTGTGTATTTAGTATGGCATCGAAGACCTCACCATTCTGGATTGTATGGGATTCTATAGTTTGGTTCGGGCTGTTACGAAGACACTGTGTTGGACTGTGAAATCGGCTCTATGTCTTTACCTCGTCACCGCGCACGCTCAGTTAATGCACAGCCTTGCCAAGATGCGCTGCCACGGAGTTGTCGTATGTCCCCTTCACCACCATGAGCATTCAGCCAAGCCAGCGCGGTGCCCCTCGTCCACCGTTGCCAGGTCATCGTACTCGGAGCATCACATTAACCAGCTTCTCCCCGTAAATATCACCAGGAAACAGGAATAATAAACCATTTCAACAATAACTACAAATAAATCTCGTTATTGTGGCCCAGGAAACAGTTTTTGGGATGGAAATCGGGAAATATGAGAAACTGAGTACGACAATCTGGCATCGTTGCCCTCGTCCCTAAGCGGCTGCCAGGAGGAGGGTCACGCAGAGCTGCCTGACCTGCTTCCCTTCAGCAATGCATTGGCAACGGTGGCTCGCTTTGATGGTGCAGAATCTCCTCCCCGGCCTTAAGTGTGTGTGTGTGTGTGTGTGTGTGTGTGTGTGCTTTAATATAGCACTATGTAACATTTATGAATCCATCTTCCACAACTACAAGGAGTTTTGGCATTTACCTTCGTTTTTTTTATTAATTTACAAATCATCATCAGCAACATCATGCCTTAATATAGCATTATGTAACATTTATGAATCTATCTTCCACAACTTCAAGGAGTTTTGGCATTTACCTTAATTTTTTTTTAAATTTACAAATCATCATCAACATCATCATTAATCAACAAGAAAGCAACAACAAATCCAATAGTCACTGTAACTTGTCTTGCTTAACAGGAGCAGCGTGTTTGGCGGTAATTTCTTTTATTTTCATGGTCTGTTTTCTTTCCCGTAAAAAAAAAGAAAAACTATTCCTATTATATATAGACTCACTGGGCTTTCTTTCCTTTCTGTCGCCTTTCCCGTAGTAAACAACATCAAAATAACCACTCACAATATTTAAGACAATCTCTGGTCTTTACATTTCTTTCAGTCTTCTTTCCATTAAATAATAATATCAACACTCATCACTTTTAGGCACTCACTGCTCTTTCCTTTTTTCCTTATCTTCTTTCCTGTAAAAAAACACACACTAAAAGCAACACTCCCAATATATACACTCGCTGAACTTTCTGTCTGTCTTCTTTCTCGTAAAAAAACAAAATCAACTCATCACTTTTAGACATTTCCTGGACTTACCTTTTTGTCTTCTTTCCCGCAAAAACACACCAGAATCAACACTCACAATATTTAAACATTCGCGTGTCTCTCCTCTCTTTCCTCTGCTGAACTTTTCTTTCTGTCTGTCTTCTTTCTCGTAAAAAAAAAAAAAAACACAAAATCAAGTCATCGCTTTTAGACATTTCCTGGACGTACGTTTTTGTCTTCTTTCCCGCAAAACCGCACCAGAATCAACACTCACAATATTTAGGCATTCGCGTGTTTTTCCTCTCTTTCCTCCTGTGTTTCCTCCTGTCAGTGTCTGTCGGCTGGTCTGCGTCACGGTCGTCTTGGTCTGCCTATCTTCCGCCTGGTGCTCGCTGCCTCGCTTCCCGTGTTCTTCTAAGCCCCTTCAAAGTCTGTTCCTCCGTCCTTCCTCCTTCTTCATCCTCACATCCTTTCGCTGATCTTGGTGGGGATCCGTTTAGTGTCTTATCATGTTGTAGCGGTTCCTTGTTTTTTTTTTGGTGTGTGTGTGTGTGTGTGTGTGTGTGTGTGTGTGTGTGTGTGTGTGTATTCTAGGCTATTTCTGTCCGTCTGCGGTTCTGTCTGTTTTGCTTCGTCTTTAATTTTGTTTTCTTTCATTAATCCTGTTTTTCTTTCGTTTTTCCTTTTGGTTGTTCTTCCTCTGTCTCGTATTTTTCTCTCATCTTGTCCCTTCATTGTTTCTTCTTTCCTTTCCTTCCTTTCTTCTTTCCTTCATTCCTTCTACTATAGTTATTCTCTCTCTCTCTCTCTCTCTCTCTCTCTCTCTCTCTCTCTCTCTCTCTCTCTCTCTGCAAAACCCTTTAGGAGGTGTTAATAGGTCGTTACGGCTTTCCCCTTCTTCCCTTCCCCTTTTCTTCCCCTCTCTCCTCCGACCTATTCTCTTCTGCCCTCTTCTTCCCGTGCCCGCCTCGCCTCCCCTCCCTCGCTCCCCGCATTTTTACTGTACTTTAATAGTCTAGGAATGATAAGGTTAATTGTTACGATGGGGCGTTGGTTCTTTTGTGTGTTTCTTTTATTGTTATTTTTTGTGTTTGTTTTATTTTTATTTTTTTTCACTTTTTGTTTTGTTTGTCTGCGTTGTCCTGTTTGTTGTTTCGATAGGTCTTTTTCTGTCTTTTTTTTTTGCTTGTCTTTTTTTTTTGTCTGTTAGCCTGTCCATCGTCAATCCGTTTTTCTGTCTGTCTGTCTGGCTTTCCGTCTCTGTCTATCTGTGTATCCGTCTCTCTCTCTCTCTCTCTCTCTCTCTCTCTCTCTCTCTCTCTCTCTCTCTCTCTCTCTCTCTCTCTCTCTCTCTCTCTCTCTCTCTCTCTCTCTCTCTCTCTCTTTTTCTGCTGCCTGCTCTTCCATGTTTCCTTCTCTTCCTCCTCCTCCTCCACCATTTTACACGCCCCACAAAGTCTGACCATGCTTACTGCTGACGTTCACACTCCTCTTCTTCCTCTTCTCCTCCTCCTCCTCCTCCTCTTCTTCCTGCTTCACATCCTCCTCCCCTCCTCCCTCTCTGTCGTTGCTGCCTATCTCAAGTAAAGGTTTAGGTCCATCTCCTGAGCTGGCTGGAGGCTTTTTAAAATGCCTTTCACTTGTGCTTTTGTTCTGTCTTCCCTCGATGTTCACTTTCTCTTCGCTTTCCTTTGCCTTCTGCACGTCGGGAGTTTTCCCTCTCCTTTCCCCTTCCCTAATTCTCTCATTCGCATCCCCTCATCCCTTCCTTGTTTATTTTCCTTTCCTTCCTTCTGCCTAAACTATTTCTCTCTCTCTCTCTCTCTCTCTCTCTCTCTCTCTCTCTCTCTCTCTCTCTCTCTCTCTCTCTCTCTCTCTCTCTCTCTCTCTCTCTCTCTCTCTCTCTCTCTCTCACACACACACACACACACACACACACACACACACACACACACACACAACACACACACACACAACACACACACACCTGTTCCGGGTCTGTGGGCAAGATAAACAAATGCGCAGGCAGGTGAGGGTGACCAGGTGAAGTGATTGTTGTGGCGGGGAGGGCTGTGGTGGAGGCAGAAGTGCGGGACCTACCTGCCTCACTCTTGCCTTGACGCTGCCCATCAGGCTCAGGGCACGGCTGACCGTGAGCCGTGCTGCGCGGCGTGCTCCTCTACGTCTTGCTCACCAGTCGCTTGGATGAGGCCGAGGATACTTTTCCCGAGTATGTGATGGAAAGTCATTTCGTCAAGATCTTCCGCGGCCTCGCACAGGGAAAAGTTCTCATAAAGCCGTCCAGCAGGGCGGGGATGTGACGCGGCGAGGGGGGTGCGCGCTCCCCGCTGGGTGACTGCTGTTAAAAATGACCCTCCAAGGGTTGATATGATCATTACGTGTCATATATATATATATATATATATATATATATATATATATATATATATATATATATATATATATATATATATATATATATATATATATATATATATATATTTATTTCCCAACATACATTTATGCATTGGTACGTACATACAAACATGCATACATACGCACATATTTTCATACATACATGCTCATTTATTATATACATTTTCATCCTGCAGATGTTCCACTTAGTTAGACACATTTGGATGTTGATCCCTGATCAGCACACATCGTAATGGCTGCGGCGTGACTCACTTAGCTGTGTATGCACGCCGCGGATTAATTCATCGCAGAGAAAATTGGAGTTCAATGTTTGTGGGAAGGTCCAGCTGGGCTGCCTCGCGCCTTCCCGCCGCCACCGCCTTGGCGCTGCGGTGCGTCGCGAGACTTAATTAACATCACCAAAAATGAGAACTGTAGTGATGAAGCCTGGCAATGGCGAGGCACCGTGAGCCACAGAACTGAATTCTTTTATGGGCCGTGGCGGCGGTGTGGCTTTGGTGGTGGCGACAGCGCAGCGCCCAGCGGTGTGTGAGAGGCAGTGTTTATTGCTGCTTGTTACTGAGCGAAGTGACACTGCACCTTTCCTGTGTACAGTCGTGGTGATTAGCGGCGTGTGGGCCTTTGTCTGTTGCGGCGTGTGACGGCGCGGGGTGTTGGCTCACTTTCATTGCTTGGTGAACATCTGGCAAAATGTGCCGGGAAGGAAAACCGAATCTGAATGTTTATTTTCATTATAGTTAAGGAAATAGACCAGGGGGTGGCCAGAAGAAAAGGCCCTGAAGAGAGACCAGAACATCCCGAAAAGGAATGATCTAATTAAGTTCCAGATGTGTGTTGACTACCGATGTAAGGAGGTATTGGTACCTGTTAGATTTTGGATAAATTATCATTGTCTTCTTTTATCGTAGAAAATTGCTTGTAAGTTTACATTAAAAAAAATATTGGACAACAGAATGCCAACTTCGTTACCACTTGGGCAAGAATAGCCCGTTGTCATGTGCTCGCCTGGCGTGCAAACTCAAACTTTACGTAATTGCTCCAGAAATTTCCACGTAACGCGACTTCTCAACATTTGAATCATGTAATTACACATGAGCATAGTAATGAGCAGGACCTACGGCATGGAGGGGGCGGGGAGGGGGGGTCGCCAAGGCTACGCACACTAGGTTGGGCTTGGCGGGGTGAGTTAGAGTAGGCTGTGCTGGGCTGTGTTAGTTAAGGTTGAGTAGGTGGGGCTTGGTTGGGGCAGGATTAGGCTGGGCTTTTGTTTGGGGTGGTTTGAAATGGGTTGGTTTTGGGTTGGTTTAGGTTTGGAGTGGTTTGCATTACGTTGGTTTTGGGTTTGGTTTGGTTTGCATTGGGTTTGGATTGTGTTGGTTTTGGGTTGTTTTGGGGTCTGCATTGGGTTGGTTTGGATTGGGTTGAATTGGGTTTGTTTGGGTTTGTTTTGGGTTTGTTTGGGTTTGTTTTGGGTTTGTCTGGGTTTATTTGGGTTTATTCGGGTTTGTTTAGGATTATTTGGGTTGTTTGGGGTTGGGTTTGCATTGGTTTTGGTTAGGGGTGGTTGGAATGGGTTGGTTTTGGTATGGTTTGGGTTTGGTTTGGTTTAGGATTGGTTAGGTTTGGTTTGGTTTGGTTTGGTTTGGTTTGGTTTGATTTGGATTGGTTTGGTTTGGATTGGTTAGGTTTGGCTGGTTTGGTTTGGCTGGTTTGGTTTGGTTTGGCTGGTTAGGTTTGGCTGGTTTGGTTTGGCTGGTTTGGTTTGGCTGGTTTGGTTTGGTTTGGTTTGGTTTGGCTGGTTTGGTTTGGTTTGGTTTGGTTTGGTTTGGTTTGGCTGGTTGGGTTGGGTTATAGTTCTAGTTCTCTTCCCGCCCACTTGTCCTTGCTGGCCACTCCTCCTCCCCTTTGCTCTCATCCTCTCTTCTCTTCCTTCCTCCTCCTCCTCCTCCTCCTCCTCCTCATTACTCTCATCCTTTCTTCCTTCTCTCCTTTTGGTGCCATTTACAGCCAGTCCAGACTACACGCCGCCTCTCTCGCGACTCTGGAGGAGGAGGAGGAAGAAGAAGAAGAAGAAGAAGAAGAAGAAGAAGAAGAAGAAGAAGAAGAAGAAGAAAAATAAAAGAAAAAAGAGAAAGAAAGAAAGAAAGAAAGAAAGAAAGAAAGAAAGAAAAAGAATGAAAGATAGAAAGAAAGAAAGAAAGAAAGAAAGAAAGAAAGAAAAAGAAAAAGAAAAAGAATAAAAAAGGAAGAGAAGGAGGAGGATCAAGTACTTTTCAAAATGAAGGATGAAAGACCTGCCAATATTCAAAGGATGAGAGAAGATTAGAGAAAAAGAGGTTTACGGTCGATACATTTGCTGCTCCTTGCCATTTATATATTTCTGTCACGGTTTCTCGTTTTCTATATTATTCTCTCTCTCTCTCTCTCTCTCTCTCTCTCTCTCTCTCTCTCTCTCTCTCTCTCTCTCTCTCGTCCTTTCATGCCTTCTTGTGATCTTTTTCTTCCTCCCTTCCTTTCTTCGTTCATCCGCGTTAATCTTTTCTTTCACTTCCGTTTTCTTATTTTCATTTTTCTTGTATCTCGTCTCTACTTGTTTATTCCCATTTTCTTTTCCTCTTCCCTGTCTTATCCTTCTTTCTTATCTTTTTGCTTCTCTTCCTCTTGCTTTGCGTCACCATCCTACTCCTCTCTTCCTTCCTCACCTCTTTCCCCTCTTCTGTTTTTCCCGCATCCTTTCCTTCGCCGACGTAAACTCTCCCTAAGAAGAAGAGACGTTGAATACTTTTTTTTTTTACGCCTTGCTTCGTCGGTTTCGCCTCTTCCTTTTAGTTCACTTCTCAGTTTCCATCCATCCATCCATCTCTCCTTCCAAGAATTGCCTTTTGCAGCTGCTTTTGGATGTGTGTGCATGCTAGCGTGTGTGTGTGTGTGTGTGTGTGTGTGTGTGTGTGTGTGTGTGTGTGTGTGTGTGTGTGTGTGTGTGTGTATGCGCGCGCCTGCCACTATGTCATTTTGGCTCCAGTTCACGAGTACTTTTTGGCAATTGTCCAGAGATGAGTGATGAAAGGAAGGAGGAGGAGGAGGAGGAGGAGGAGGAGGAGGAGGAGGAGGAGGAGGAGGAGGAGGAGGAGGAGGAGGAGAAAAAGAAGAAGAAGAAGAAGAAGAAGAAGAAGAAGAAGAAGAAGAAGAAGAAGAAGAAGAAGAAGAAGAAGAAGGAAAAGAAGAAGAGAAAGAAGAAGAAAAAGAGTAGGAGTAGGAGGAGGAGGAGGAGTAAGAAGAAAAAGAAAAAGAAATGGCAGAAATTATTGTGAGAACTGAACCAGCAAGGAGACGAAGGTGTGGGAGGGAGAGAGGGACGCAGGGACGGAGGGGGAAGGGAGGAGGAGGAGGAGGAGGAGGAGGAGGAGGAGGAGGAGGAGGAGGAGGTAGATAGAAGATAAAAAGAATGGAAAGCTTGGAGGAAGAAAGACTGCCTGGGAGAGAGCGGGGTAGGGAGGGAGGGATGGAGGCAAAGAAGGGCTGGAGGAGGGAGAGAATAGGAAGGAAGACGGAGGAGGGAGAGTAAGAAGGAGGAGGGGAGAGAGCGGGAAGGAAGGAGAGGGGGAGGGAAGGAAGGAGTGGGAGAAAATATTAGACACAGCAGCAACCTCCGGCTTCTGTCTCTTATACCCAAATGCCACTTTTATCACGTCGAGAGAGAACGCAAGAAAGGAAAGGAAGAGAAGAGAAAGACAATAAGTTAAAGAAGAAAGCAGTTTGATAAGTAAGAAATGATAGTACAAAAAAAATGTGAAAGAAAGAAAAAATAATGTGTATAAAAAATAATATTGAAAGTAAGAGAGAGAAAGGAGTGAAGATGAAAAAAGAGAAAGAAATTAAAGGAAAGAAAGAAAGGAATAGTGAAAGAACGAATATGTAGAAAGAGAAAAGAAGGAACATCGTCAGTAAAGGATAATTGAAGCTTTGCAGAATATAATGAAGAGTATATTATTGAACAAAGGAATAAGAAGAGAGAGTAAATAGGCTTAAACCTTTGGGGGGAGAGAGAGAGAGAGATTCATTAATAAAACAAACAACTCAGTGTCAAAACAAAAAGATGGAGAATTTAGTTTTCGAAAAAAGCATAAGTTCTCAAATCTACCTAATGAAGCTGAAGGAGGTCTGAAAGGTGATATAAAAGAGCTTAAAGAACTACCTGCCAATTAATTAACTCCAGGTACCCTAACAGACTTTTCCCCTTTCGTTTTATACAGCAGGGAAGGCAGCTCGAGGGCGGAAAACAAAAATAGCAACAACAACAACAACAACAACAAAAAAAAACTACGCTGCTCCGATAGAGGAAGAAAAATAAAAGGAGAGGCCAGAAGAGAGGTCAGTTTCGAGTGGAGAGGTGTCTTGATACTCTCAGATGATTACAAACAGAGTAAGCGTAACACTAGACTCTTAACAAATGAAAGCAACAAAAAACGATGATTATTATGAACGAAACACTTGGGAGAGCAGTGGAATACAAGTAATTTACCTAAAACAACAACAACAACAACAACAACAACAACAACAACAACAACAACAACAACAAAATGAAACCCAGCCCACAAACTATAGGTCAGGTGGATGATAAGAATTGGGTGGAGCGCTATCGGTAAACATTGTACTATCATGAATAATACCTCACCACACGCCCCTTGAAGAGAACGGTGTGCACTCAATGTCCTCCCGCTCCTACCGTACGTCTCAGATACTGGGCGCCTCACAAGAAAACTAGAGAGGAAAAAGACAATAAGTTAAAGAAGAAAGCAGTTTGAGAAGTAAGAAATGGTAGTACAAAAAAAAGAAGATATTAAAAAAAGAAAATAATGTGTAAAAAAATAATATTGAAAGAGGGAAAGGAATGAAGGTGAAAGAAGAGAAAAGAATTAAATGAATGAAAGAATGGAATAGGGAAAGAACGAATTGGAATGGATATATAAATGCTGGGTATAACATGAAGAAACAAAAAGCGAGGATGATGGATTAAAGAATTGACAACGACGAGGAAGACGATTAATATTAAGAAAAAGGAGAATAGGAAGTGAACTTGGGCGGGTCGTATGCGTAGACTTGATTACATACAGCCAGCCATAATAACAGAGTGGCAACCCAGTAATTGTCGAAGTCATGGCCAGACAAAGGACCATGAGGAGAGATGATGATAGAGCATTTACTGGAACAGGGTGGAGGACACTAACCTCGTACAGAGACAGTGGCGAACGTTTGGAAAGGCCGTGAAGAAAAAAGATAATGGTGATGATAAGAAGAGAGACAGAAGGAAAGAAAAGCCAGAAGGAAAGATGGTGTGAGAGTGAAATAACGGGATCAAAAGCATAATAACACAAAGAATTGGGGAAGAAAAAATAGGATAAAAGGAAGAAGGAAAAACACAAAGAGAAGTTTTAAGGAGCAGAGAACAATAACCTAATTGAGAGAGAGAGAGAGAGAGAGAGAGAAACGTAAAGTAAAATAATGAGAAGTTGTACTGAGCAAAAGAAACAACAGAATAAAAAAAACCCTCAAGAACGAAAGGAATAAAAAAACGAAATGTCACAAGTTAAAAACAGAAACGAAGAGAAAAAAGAAAAGTAAGAATGAAAGGAGGGAGGCGCGAGGGGACTACAAATAAGAGAGGAGGAAAAAGAATGAGTAAAAAAGTAAGTTTGATTAAAAAAAGACCGAAGACGTGAGTGGAAACGAAAAAAAGGAGGAGAGAGAGAGAGCGAGAGCGAGAGCGAGAGAGAGAAAGAGTGGTAAGGAGAGGGAGTGTGTGGGTGTGGGTGGGGGTGGCGGCGGAGTAGTGGAAGAAGGAAGAGAAGAGAGAGAGATGGAGGAAGGAGATGAAGTGAAGGAGGGAAAATCAGTGATGAGGAATGAAGGAAGGCAAGGGAAGAACGGGGATTAGGAGGTGGAGGCTTAGGTGATGGGAAAGATGATGATGACGGAAGAGAGTGGAAGGCTGAAATGAGGAAGAGTGGAATAAGGAAAAGGAAGAGAAAGCGGAAGTGAAGAAAAGGGAGGATTAGAGGAAAAGAAATGGGAGAACGAAACGAAGGGAAGGAGTGATAAAGGGAGAAAGGAAGGGAGGAGATGGAAAATAAGATGGAAAAAAAGATTGAGTAGGAGGAGAAGCAAAAGAAGAAAAGATTGGGGTACGAAACGAAGGGAAGGAGTAACAAAGGGAGAAAGGAAGGGAGGAGATGGAAAAGAAGATGGAAAAGAAGATTAAGTAGGAGGAGAAGCAAAAGAAGAAAAGAAAGAGGAAGAGGAAGATAAAGAAAAGAGAAAAAAACGTATCAAAGAAGGTTAGAGGCAGGAAGAGAAGGAGGATTAGGAGAGTGGGAGGAAGTGGAAAATTGAAAGACTGTTAGAAAGTGAAGAAGAAGAAGAAGAAGAAGGAGGAGGAGGAGGAGGAGGAGGAGGAGGAGGAGGAGGAGGAGGAGGAGGAGGAGGAGGAGGAGGAGGAGGAGGAAACGAAGGAAGGAGAAACCAGTGATGAGGAAGGATTGGAGGAGAGATAAAAGATGGAATAACGAGGTGGAGAAGAGCGAAAATTAAGAGAGAGAGTGAGAGTATTAAGAGATAATGCCTGATGTGCAATGAAGGAGGAAAGAGAGATAATGAAAGAAAGGAAGACGAGGAAGAGGAGGTGGTGGAGAAGAAAGGAGGAGGAGGAGGAGGAGGAGGAGGGGTCGCAAAATTCTCGGGCAAAAAGAGAAAGAAAAAAAGAAGAGAAAGATAATTGAAAGAGAATGGCTTGGAAAACATTAGAAGCTGATGCTGAAGTAAGAGTTGGCAGCAGAACAATACGAGGAGGAGGAGGAGGAGGAGGAGGAGGAGGAGGAGGAGGAGGAGGAGGAGGATAAAAGGAAGAAGAAATATTAGAAAACGAAAGTGTCACGCAATGCTTTCTTTTTTCTCTTCTTTTATAACGTGCGAATGTGTGTGTGTGTGTGTGTGTGTGTGTGTGTGTGTGTGTGTGTGTGTGTGTGTGTGTGTGTGTGTGTGTGTGTGTGTGTGTGTGTCTGTGTGTCTCTCTCTCTCTCTCTCTCTCTCTCTCTCTCTCTCTCTCTCTCTCTCTCTCTCTCTCTCTCTCTCTCTCTCTCTCTCTCTCTCTCTCTCTCTCTCTCTCTCTCTCTCATCCATGTCCTCGCCTCCATTAATTACGTTTTATTGTACGTTTCATCCTCTTTCTCTCTCCCTCTCCCTCTCTCTTCTACGTATTCTGTCCATATTTCTTCCTTCCTCCTCTTCCTCCTCTTCCTCCCCCTCTTACCCCTATTCATCTTTCACCGTTGCTTTGCCTCCTCCTCTTCTTCCTCTTCCATTCTCTCTTCCTTCTTCTCTTCCGACTTTCATGTTTTCTCATTTTAATTTTCAGAGTAATTAGTTAATACTATGCTCTACGTCACGACCAGAGGGGGGGGGGGAGGAGGGGGAGGAGGAGGAGGAGGAGGGAGGAAGAGAAGAAGGGAGGGAGAGAGGGGAGAGATAGAAAGAAAGGAAGGAAGGAGGGAGGAAAAAAAGTCTGGGGATGAAAAATATTAAGTCGGAAAAAATACGTTCTTTGAAAAAATGTTGCTACAGGGCACAGGAGGAGGAGGAGGAGCAGGAGGAGGAGGAGGAGGAGGAGGAGAAGGAGGAGGAGGAGGAGGAGGACCATCGGTAAAGAAATAATCGGTGAACGTAACGGATGAATAAATATTGATAAACAGAAAGTTGATAAAAAAGCATAACAGAAGAAATAAAGAAAAGAAGTTGTAGATTTATGAGACTCGGAGAATGAGGAGGAGGAGGAGGAGGAGGAGGAGGAGGAGGAGGAGGAGGAGGAGGAGGAGGAGGAGGAGGAGGAGGAGAAGGAGGAGGAGGAGGAGGAGGAGGAGGAGGAGGAGGAGGAGGAGGAGGAGGAGGAGGGGGCGATCGATACTCCCAGTTTGGTATGACTTCCCTCTCCCTCCCTTTCCTCCTCCCCCTCTCTTCCTCCTCCCTCTCCCTTTCCTCCTCCCCCTCTCTTCCTCCTCCCTCTCCCTTTCCTCCCTCTCCTTTTCCTCCTCCCCATCTCCCCCCATTCTTCCTCCCCCTCCCTTTCCTCCTTCCCTTTCCCTATCCTCCTTCCCCTCCCTTCCCTCCTTCCCCTCTTTTGCCCCTCTCCTTCCTCAACCTTTTCCATTCCCTTTTCTGCTTTCCCTGTCACCCACCCCATCCTTATTTCCCCATTTATTCCCCTTCTCTTTCCTCATTTTCCTCCTCTCTTTTCTTCCCTTTCCACTGTTCTATCTCCCTTTTTAAATACCTTCTTTTTTTTCGGCCTCCATCTTGTTCCCCTTCTTCCCTGTCCTTTTCATCATATCTTCCCTTCTTTTCCTTCTTTACTCTCCTCCCTCTCTTCTTTTACCTCCTCTTTTATCCGTTCTCTTTCCACTCCCTCTTTCTCTCTCTCCCTCTCTCCCTTGCTCCTTTAACCTTTACTTGTCCTCATATTTGACCTTGTATTACTTCCCCCCCCCCTCCTCCACCTCCTCCTCCACCTTCCCTCTCTCTCCCTTCATACTCTCCTCCCTCTCCCTCTCCCCATACTCTCCTCGCTCCTCTTCCTTCCCTCCTCATTTCCTCACTCCCTCATTTCTCCCTTCCTCTTTCCCTCCTTTCTGATTTAATTTCCTTCCTTTGTTTTCCTTTGACATTTCTCTTCCTTTCCTTCCTTCCCTTCTTTTTCTCTCCCTTTTTTCATTTCCTCCTATTCCTTTAACACCTTTCTTCTTCTTTTCCTCTTTCCCGTGCCCCCGTTTCTCACCCTTCCTTCTCTCCCTCTTTCCTGTTTTCATTTCCTCCCTTTTTTTCTTTTTAACTTTTTCCTTCCTTCCTTTAATTCGCATTTTTCACCCCATCCTTTTTTTCCTGCATACGCCTATCTCACTTTCCTTTTCCTTTTTTTCCCATCATCGTCTTCCCTTCTGTAATGCAAGTCGTTTCCTCCCTTCATCTTCTCTTCCTCCCTTCCTCGCCCCTTATCCCCTTTTTTCTCTCTCCCCTTCCATGTCTTTCTCTCCCTTCGTATTATTTTTGTTTTGCCTGCCTCCCGCCTTCCTCCCTGTCACCTTCATCTTCCTCAGCATATACGATTTTATTTTCTTCTTTCTCTTCTTCCCTTCTTCCTTCCCTTCCTTCCCCCTCTTGTCTTTCTCTCTGTCACCTTCTTCCTTTTCCTGTCTTTCTTTCCCTCCTTCCGTCCACCTCTTATTTTATCTTTATTTTCTTTTGCTTTCTTTTTCTACCTATTATCTTGTCTTTATTTCCCCTCCCTTCTTCGCCCTTCCTTTCTTCTTTTCACCTCCTCTTCTCTCTACATCCCTTCCTCCTTTTTCTGTGCCTTCATTCCTTCATTCTTTCTCTCATCCACAACCTTTCCTCTCCCTCCCTTTTTCTCTCTTCCTCTCTCTTTCTCCCTCTTTTGTTTTCTCAATTCTCCATTCTTTTTTAACCTATTCTCCTCTGCATCATATATACTTATCTCCCTTCTAACTATTCATTTCTTCCATATCTCTCTCTCTCTCTCTCTCTCTCTCTCTCTCTCTCTCTCTCTCTCTCTCTCTCTCTCTCTCTCTCTCTCTCTCTCTCTCTCTCTCTCTCTCTCTCTCTCTCTCTCTCTCTCTCTCTCTCTCTCTCTCTCTCTCTCTCTCTCTCTCTCTCTCTCTCTCTCTCTCTCTCTCACCTTAATTCTTCTTCAACAGGATCGGAACAGCCTTAAGCCATGCCAGGAGCGAAGAGACGATTAATGTTTGCAGGTGTCCAGAAAGCGGGGCTGGTGAGGGGGGCGGGTAGGGGGGGCGAGGGGGGGAGTGGGGAGGAAAGTGTTAAGGTGGATTTGGGGGAGAATACAGGGAGGGAATGAAAGCAGGAAGGAGGGACAGAGGAAGGAAGAAGAAGGAGGGGAGATATAAGGAGTGAGGAAATTAGGAGGAGGAGGAGGAAGGGATGGAAGAGAAGGAAAGAGGGGGAGAGAATAGAGGGGGGGGATCAAGGGGGGAGGGGAAGGGTCAGGGTGGACGTTGTTGTTGTTGTTGTTGCTGGTTTTCTTGTTGTTTGGGGAAGATGAGAGGAAGAACCGCAGGGAAGGATAAAGGAAGGAGAGAAGGAAGACAGAGAAGAAAGGAAGGATGGAGTGAAGGAAGGAAGAAGAGAGGGAGGGAGTGAAAAGGGAAATAAAGAGAGGCAGTGAAAGGAAGGGAAGAAAGCAAGGTGATAAACGTCAGGGGGAGAGAGAGAGAGAGAGAGAGAGAGAGAGAGAGAGAGACTACTTATATTCCAACACCCTTCCCTTCTCTCTCTCTCTCTCTCTCTCTCTCTCTCTCTCTCTCTCTCTCTCTCTCTCTCTCTTCACACACAAGCAATAATTACTGTAAATTGACTTGCGACCCTTTCCTCCTCCTCCTCCTCTTCCTCCTCCTCCTCCTCCTCTGCCTCTTCCTCTTTCTTCTCCTCCTCCTCTTCCTCCTCCTTGCAGTCTATTTACGTCATTAACAAACAAAAATCCCTCCCTCTTTACCTCCTTCCTCTCTTCCTTTCTTTCTTGGTATTATCTTTCACCCTCTTTACTTTCTTCCTTTTTCCTCTCTTCTCTTCTATCGTTCTTTTCCCTCCTTTCTTTATCCTTCCTTATTTTTATTTTGGTTCCTCATCTCGGCATTCCTTCGTTCCTTCTTTCCTTCCTTTTTTTTCTCTCAACTTCTCTCTTTCTCAACCACTCACGACCTTCCTTCTCCCTCCCGCCTCCTTCTCTCCTCCTTCTTCCCTCCTTCGTCCTCTCGATTCCTTTCTCTCCTCCTCTCCCTCCCCTCCTAAGCCCATCCTCTTGACCCCCATCAGACAAAGCCCACTTACCTCCCTCTCCTTCTTCCTCTCGTCCTCCCTTCCCCGCCTTTCCTCTCGTTTTTCCTTTCCATCCTTCCGTGTTTTTTCTTTTTTACCTGCCTCTCTCTCGTCTCTTCCTCCCCACCATCTTTTTTATTTATTCATTTCTTTCTCATGTCTTCAATTCTCTTCCATTTCTGTTAATTTATTTGTTCCTTTTCCTTTCCTTCTCTTCCTTTATCTTCCCTTCTCTTCTTTTCTTTTCCCTTCTTCTGTTTCCTTCCCTTCCCATCTCTTCGCTTCCCTTCCTTCCTTCCTTCCCTTCCTTCCTTCCTTTCCTTCCTTCCTTCCTTCCTTCCTCCTTCCTTCCTTCCTTCCTTCCCTTCCTTCCCTTCTCTTCCTTTCCTTCCTTCCTTCCTTCTTTCCCTTTCCTTCCTTCCTTCCCTTCCTTCCTTTCCTTCCTTCCTTCCTTCCTTCCTTCCTTCCTTCCCTTCCCTTCCCTTCCCTTCCCTCTCATTTTCTTCTCTTCTCTTCTCTACCCTAGCAATCCCTTCCCTTTCCATCCTCTCCCTTCCCTTCTCTCTCGTTCCCTTCTCGTCTCTTGTCTTTCGTTCTCAATCTTTCCCATCCTTTCCCTTTCCTTTCATCTCCTTCCATTAACTTCCCTTCCTACGTAGTTCGCTGCTTTCTCGGTATCACATAAACTTGATTTCTCCCTCTCACCCCCTGCTCCGCCCTTCCCCCCTTCCCCTTCCCTTCCTTTCCCTCCGTTCCTCCCTTCATATCAGTAGTTGCGAGTGCCTTTCAAGTTCCCTTCCAAGTTTGCTTCTCAGGTCACCAGTTGCCATGGTAAGCAGGGGGGGGGGTACGGGGGGTTAAGGGGATAGGGGTAAGGGGAGGGGATAGGGGAAGGGTGGGGGAGGTTACGGGAAAATCATTAGAGGGGAGTTTTGGGAGAAGATGCGAGATAAGATGATGAAAGTGAGAGTGATCTGTGCGTAGAGAGATGACGGAAAGGAGGAGGAGGAGGAGGAGGAGGAGGAGGAGGAGGAGGAGGAGGAGGAGGAGATGAAGATGGAGTTATTAAAGAAGAGGAGGAGGAAGAATTGAGGAGAGTGATTAATTTTATGGAAGAGGAGAAGGTGATTGTATTGAAGGGGAGGGGAGAATAAGGAGGAGGAGGAGGAGGAGATGAAGATGGAGATTAATACTAAGAACGAGGGGGTGAGTGAAGGGAACGGAAGATGAGAATAAGAGGAAGAGGAGATGAGGAGGGGGAGGATTTGAGTGTTGAGGAAGAGAGATGAGGAGGGAGATGAATACTAAGGAAGAGGATTTGAGTGTTGGGAAGGGAAGAGGAGGAGAGATGAGGAGGGAGATGAGTGATGAAGAAGAGGAGTTGAGTAAAGAATGAAGAAGAGGAGTTGAGTATTGGGAGGGGAAGAGTAGGAAGAGGAGGAGAGATGAGGAGGGAGATCAATAATAAGGAAGAGAAGTTGAGTGTTGGGAAGGGAAGAGGAGGAAGAGGAAGAGAAGAGATGAGGAGGGAGATGAAGAATGAAGAAGAGGAGTTGAGTGTTGGGAAGGGAAGAGGAGGAAGAGAAGAGATGAGGAGGGAGATGAATAATGAAGAAGAGGAGTTGAGTGTTGGGAAGGGAAGAGGAGGAAGAGGAGGAAGAGATGAGGAAGGAGATGAATAATGAGGAAGAGGATCTGAGTGTTGGGAAGGGAAGAGGAGGAAGAGATGAGGAAGGAGATGAATAATGAGGAAGAGGATCTGAGTGTTGGGAAGGGAAGAGGAGGAGGAGGAGGAGGAAGAGATGAGGAGGGAGAAGAATTTTAAGGAAGAGGAGGTGTATATAGGAAAAGTGAATAGGAGAAAGGAGGAAAAGGAGATGACTAAATGAAAAGGAGATGAAGAGGAAGAGATGTGGAGATGAGGAAGGAGATGAGTATTGAGGAAGGGGAGGTGTGTATAAGGAGGGGAATAGGAGAAAAGAGAAGATGACTAAATTAAAAGGAGAAGAGGAGGGAATTAATAGAGTTAGAGGTTGTGTTGGCATCTGAAGTTCCTCATTCCACCGTCCTCTCCTCACCTCACAATGCACCTTCCCCTTCCCCTCCTCACCTATGTCCTTCCCATTCCACGTCCTCACTCAGAAATGTTGGTCCTTCTCCATTCCTTCCTTTTCACCAATTTCCCATACCTTCCCTCACTCTGCAAAGCCCCCATTCCTTACCCCTCTCGCTGTTGTCATCCGTGTCCTTCTCCCCACACAGAAAAGCTCCCCTTCTTTACCCCTCCCCATTTTTGCCTTCCCCATCCCTTTCCCCACACAGAAATACTCCCCTCTTCTCCACCCCTTCCCCCTTTTCACTTCCCTTTCCTTTTCCTCACATGAATGCTCTCCTTCTTTACCCCTTTTCACTTTTGGCTTCCCCATTCCTTTCCCCGTTCAGAATAGCTCTCCTTCTCTCTGCCTCCCCACTCTTTCTCGTCCCTTTCCCAACACAGCAACACAGAAGAACTCCCTTTCTTTACCCCTTTCCACCGTTACTTCGCCATTCCACGTCCTCACCCGGAAAAGAATATTCCCTTCCCTCTCTTCCTTTTTCTTCACCCTCTCCACATCCCTTTCCCCTTCCAAAAAAGCTAAACCCCTTCCTCCTCTTCCTTCTCATCACCCTTTCCACATGCCTTTCCTCTTCCATAAAAGCTAAACCCTTTCCTTCTCTTCCTACTTTTCATCATTTCCACATTCCTTTCCCCTTCTAGAAAAGCTAAACTCCTTCCTTCTCTTCCTTCTTTTCATCCTTTCCACAACCCCTCCCCGTCCGGTAAAGCACGTCTCCATCCTTATCTTCCCTTCCTCACCCTTTCCACATTCCATTTCCTCACCCAGAAAAAAGCAAGTCCCCTTCTCTCCCCTCCCCCCGCGCCGTCTCTGTGTCTCCCCGGCAAAGAGATTAGGGGCGCTGGTGTCCCTGAGTCGCGGCAAAGTTTCCTGTGTTGCAAATCTGTTCCCTTATCCCTGGCTGCGGTCTGAGCTCTGTCTCGGAGTGGGAGTGAGGGGAGGCGAAGATCTGCTGGGATTGGGGAACGAAGGGAGAGTAGAGAGCGTGTGGGCAAGGAAAGGGAGAGAGCAAGGATAGATGGACAGGGTTGAGGCATTGACGTAGTGGAGGGTGGATAGGCCGTCGGGGAGGGAGGAAGAGAAGGGAAGAAAAGAGCGAGGAAGAGAAAGTAAAGGCGAAGAATGTGTGAAGAAGAGCAAGAACGGGGGCGACACGTGAACACTGGAGGGGGGAATAGCGCGAGGGGGAAAAAAGTGAGGGGGAGGAACTTCAAGGACGGGGAGAGGAGCGAGAAGGAGAAAGTAAAGACAAAGAAGAGCAAGGATGGGTGGGCAAGGAAAGGGAGAGGAGGCGCAAGAATAGGTGGACAGCGGGGAGATTTAGCGAGTAGTGCAGTGGATAGGGTGTTAGGGAGGTGGAGGGAGAATCTGCAAGGACGAGGAGAAGAGAAGAGTGAGGAAGAGAAAGTAGAGGTAGAGAATGTCAGAAGAGCAAGTACGGGTGGACATGGTGAAGATGAGAAGGGCAAAGAACAAGGTGAAGAGGAATGAGTGGAGGCGAGAGAAAGGGGGTAAGTTAGCAAGGGAGAGGAAAGGAAGACGTGGGAATTGGAGGGATGGAGATGGAGAAAAAAGAATGAGAGGGTAAGTTAGCAAGGGAGAGGAAAGGAAGACGTGGAAAGGGAGGGATGGAGATGGAGAAGAAGAATGAGAAAGGGATTTACCGGGAGAGATAAGTTAGGAAAATATAGGAGGTCAAGGGTAAAAGATAGGAAATAAAAAATAAAAACTGCAAGAAGAAGGAAAAGGTTTTGCATTAAGGAGGGAAAAGAAGGGAAGTCCAGGAAATGAGAGACACAGAAATGACCTTGTATGGGGGAGAGATAGGGGGACCATGGGCTACTAAGGAAAGGAAGGGAGGAAGGTGGGTTAGAAAATGTGTTAGAGAGGCGAAGGCAGGAGATAAGAACAAATGGGAGGTGGAAGTGTTTGAGATGGGATGGAAGAGAAAGAGAGATAAGGGAAGGGATCAAGGGCTGTTAAGGGAAGAGAAATGGTGTGTTAGAAAATGAGTTAGAGAGGTCAGGATACGGAGGGAAGAAGCGCAAATGGGGGTGGGAGGTGTTTGAAATAAGATAAGATGGGAGAGAAAGAAAGAGAGATAAGGGGAGGGTATCAAGGGCTGTTAAGGGAAGTGAAATGGTGGGTTAGAAAATGAGTTAGAGAGATGAGGATACGGAGGGAATTAGAGTTAAGGGGGGCAAGGGACAGGTGTTTGCGCAGGTGTAAACGGCCGGCAGTGATGGCTTGCTGTGCTAACCGTCTCGATGGTACTGTGTTTTCCTTCCCTGCTTTACGACGTGATAACTTGGTCTGACTTGCCCTCCTGCGCGTATGTGTGTGTGTGTCTGTTTGTGTGTTTTATGGGGCAGGTAGTGTGTGAGGAAGGGTTTCAAGGTATGGTGAGAGGTAGAGTCTGAGGTAGGGTGAGAGGAAGGGTGTTTAGGGTGTGAGGTAGGGTGTGAAGTAGGGTGTGAGATAGGGTGTCGTCAGGTCGTGTCTGCAGGAGGAAGGCAGCCCGTCGAGTAGAGCAGCTCAAAAGGGGATCAGGACTCAGGTGTCCCGCCGACATACCCGCCAAATGGTTTCTGATCCCTCCATTTCACGCACGCGCACACACACACACACACACACACACACACACACACACACACACACACACACACACGTAGGTCACTCATTCACCCAAATCATACACTTTTTCCTCCGCTACTCCATAACTCTCCCTCCCTCCCACCCCCTCCTACCCCTTTCTCTCTCTCCCCTTCATCCCACCCTTTTAGTTTGTCCCTTCCCCCTTTTTTATTCCCTCCCTCCCTTCACCCCCCCTCCACCCACCCCTAGCCCCCTCGCAAGCCATTGTTTATCCTGGTTGAACGGGCCGTGTCGGAGCGTAAAATAGAGTAAGTAAAACATGGGTTGGGGAATCCGTAGAGTTTTAGTTTATAGATATTTGTTTTGTGGGTCGACTTTCTTTCTCCCATTGATATTATTTGCTCCTTTTGCTGGTGTTGATTCATCGATTTTATTTGTTATTGTTATTTGTATTATTTATTTACTTATCATTATTATTATTATTACTTAACTTTTCTTATTTTTCCTCCATGTTTTATTCCTTTTCCACTTCTTCTTTTTCTTTTTGCTCCTCCTCCTCCTCCTCCTCCTCCTCATCATCATCATCAGCATCACCTTCTCCCTTCACCTCCTCCTACCTTCTCCACTCCTATCTTCCTCTCCCTCCCTCCCCCTCCCCCCCCACCAAAATAATCCTCCGCCATCATCATCATCAGCCGTGTTGCAGCATCTTCACCCCTTTACAATCTCATCATCTCAAGAACGTATTATATTCCTGCCTCAACGAGTCAGTCTCTCTCTCTCTCTCTCTCTCTCTCTCTCTCTCTCTCTCTCTCTCTCTCTCTCTCTCTCTCTCTCTCTCTCTCTCTCTCTCTCTCTCTCTCTCTCTCTCTCTCTCTCTCTCTCTCTCTCTCTCTCTCTCTCTCTCTCTCTCTCTCTCTCTCTCTCTCTCTCTCTCTCTCTCTCTCTCTCTCTCTCTCTCTCTCTCTCTCTCTCTCTCTCTCTCTCTCTCTCTCTCTCTCTCTCTCTCTCTCTCTCTCTCTCTCTCTCTCTCTCTCTCTCTCTCTCTCTCTCTCTCTCTCTCTCTCTCTCTCTCTCTCTCTCTCTCTCTCTCTCTCTCTCTCTCTCTCTCTCTCTCTCTCTCTCTCTCTCTCTCTCTCTCTCTCTCGCTCTCGATCTCTCTCTCTCTCTCTCTCTCTCTCTCTCTCTCCTCTTTCTTTTCCTTCTCGCATTGTTTCTGATTTTTTTTCTCTTTATCTTTCTTTTTTATCCGTCAGTCATTTTTATTTCTTCGTCATCTTTCTTCACCTCCTCCATCTCCTCTTTCTTCGTTTTAATCAATTCTGTATTCTTTTTTTCTCCTCTTATTTCTTTTCTCTCTTTTCTAAACTCCTTGCTTTCATTTTTTATCCGTTTTCAGTTTCTCCTCCCTTTTTTCTCTCCCTATCGTTGTATCCTTTCTTTCCATCTTTCCTTCCTTCATTGTTCTCCTTTCTTCTCTTTTCAATCTCTTTTTTCATTCACTGTCTCTTCTCTGCCCTTCTTTTCCTGTATCCCTCCTCTCCTTTCTTTTTTCCCTCATCTCTCCCTCTCTCCTTCCCGTTCTCTTCTTACTGTCCTCTCTCCTTCCCTCCCTTTCTCCTCCCCTTCCTCTCTCTTCCCCTTCTTACTGGTCTCTCCCTTTTCAGCCCTCTCTCCTTCCCTTCCTCTCGCCTTCCCCTTCTCTCTCCCCTTCCCCTCCTCTCCCTTTTCCGTCCTCCCCGCCTCCCCCCCGGCGTCAGGTCTTCTGCCTCAGGTGTAAACATTGCCAGGTAGATTAAACCCGCGCATGGCCATCCCCCGTGAAGGTAAACGCAAATCTCCTTCCGTAAAATGAAAGAGTAAACCTCGTCACTCCCTCCCTCTGTGTCTGCGTCAGTTTGGGGGTGATGGGGTTGGGGGTGTCTGTGTGGGTAGGGGGGGGGGATGAATGAGGGGGTGTCTGTGTGTGTGGGTGTGGGATTGGTGGGTGTTTGTGTTTGTGTCTGTCTCTATCTATCCTATTTTCTCCCTCAATCTTCACTGACACCCTCTCCACTATTCCTCCTCCTCCTCCTCCTCCTCCTCCTCCTTCCTGCGGCACGCCTAAATATAAACACAAACCCGGTAAAATGAGAAACACTGTGCTTCGGGGCGTGGCTTGGCGGGGCGGGGCGGACTTGTGTGTGGTGGGTGGAATGCAGCTGGGACAGACGAGGCAGGGAGGCGGGGTGGGGAGGGACAGGGAAGGGCGGGGCGGGGCGGGGAATGGTGGGGGGCGGAACTTGCAAGGTCGTGGGTGGATGGAGATTTTTTTTATTTGTTTTTATTGGACCTTTTTTTCTGCTTTTCCTGAGGCGTGGTCGCAGTTTGTTTTTGGAAAGGGGTTATGGTATCTGTGTGTGTGTGTGTGTGTGTGTGTGTGTGTGTGTGTGTGTGTGTGTGTGTGTGTGTGTGTGTGTGTGTGTGTGTGTGTGTGTGTGTGTGTGTGTGTGTATTTCTCGACCCTGCCTCTCTATATCCTAACCCCTTCTCCCACACTTTCCTCTTTTTCTTTTTCTTTTCTCCTCATCATTCCTTTCTCTTTTTCTCTTCGCCCCTTATCATTTCCCCCTTTCTCTTATTTTAATCTTTTCCTCCTATCCTTTTCTTCCTTATCCCTCCTGAACCCTATCCTCACCCCTGTCCTCTCATCCTCTTCCCTTACTCTTCCATCCTTATCCCCCTCTTTCTCCACCCTCTCTTCATATTCCCCTCTTCTTTCCTCGTCCCTTTCTTCCCTTCTTCCTCATCATTCTAATCTTTTCCTCCTATCCCTTTCTTCTTTATCCCTCCTGAACCCTATCCTCACCCCTGTCCTCTCATCCTCTTCCCTTGCTCTTCCATCCTTATCCCCCTCTTTCTCCACCCTCCCTTCATATGCCTCTTTTCTTTCCTCACCCCTTCCTTCACTCTCCCTCTCTTCCCCTCTTCCCCACCCCTATCCTCTCATGCCTTTCCTCCTCTCGACTCGTCCTTCTCTTCTCACCCCTTCTATCACCCTCCCTCTCCTCCCCTCTTCCTCATCCCTATCCTCTCATGCCTTTCCTTTTCTCCACTCGTCCTTCACCGTCTTTTTCCTTTCTCTCCTTCCCCCCCCCCCTCCCTGGCTCTCCCTCTCCCATCCCTCCCCTAGCTTCCCATCTCTTTCCCTCCTCCTCCCCCACCCCCTCCCTCCCTCCCTCCCTCCCTCCCCTTTCCTTCTTCCTTCCTGACGCCACGCCACAGTCCAACCACCGACTCTGGCAGGTCCCCAAGAGTCTGCAGAAGCTGTTTCCACCACTGCCACCGCCCTCCTCCACTTCCTCCACAACCATCAGCACCACCTTCACCACCACCATCACCTCCTCCACCACCACCACCACCACCTTCACCTTACCACCACTGTTTCCTACTCTGCTGTCACTTTTAATTCTACCACTACCATACCACCACCACCACCACCACCACCATCAACATCAACAACAACGACAACAACAGCTCTTCCACTATGACCTCCACCTTCACCCCCTCCATCAACACCATCTTCACCTCCACCAAAACAACTACTAACTCCACTACCACTACCAACCCTTCCTGACGCCACCATTACACCACCACCACCACCACCACCACCACCACCACCACTGCCATCATCACCACCACAAACCGTACCACTACTACCACTTCTAATATCACCACCCCCACCCCCTCTTCGCCACCACCTTCCTCCCTTCACACTCTTAAATCCAAAGGAAACAGTTATTCCCCTTCCCGGTGGCAGTCTCCCTCCCTTATTTACCCGACCCTTCCATCCCTTGCCCCCCCCTTCCCTCCCCTTCTCTTCCCTGCTTTCATTCCATTCTTATCCCTCCCCCCTCTCCCACATACCCCTCTATCTATTCCATTCTCAGCCTTCATCTCTTCCTCCTCCCTTCCCTTTTCTTCTATCCCTTCCCTTCTCTTCTCTTCTCTTCTCTTCCCGTCCCTTCCTTTCCCTATCCTTTCCTTTCCTTTCCTTCCCTTCCCTTCCCTTCCCTTCCCATCCCTTCCCATCCCTTCCTAACCCTTCCCTTCCCTTCAATATATTTCCCATCCTTGCCATTCCTTTTTTTTCCCACTCCTCACTTTGTTTTCCCATTACTTTCCACCTTTTTCCTTTCACCCCGCCCCGTCCCCCCAGCCTGTTCCCCACCTACCCCCCCCTGGCATTCCCTCCCCGTCGCTGCAGCAGGAGATTAAAACATATCTCCGGCCCGGCCCGCCCCGCCCCGCATTAAATTCAGTGTGGCGGGCGCCGGGCAATACTAAGACCGTGGGGAGACTTGCCCACCAAAGTAAGAAGGTCTCTCAGCGTCCCTAGAGTCTCCCTTACCACCTCCTCCTCCTCTTCCTAATCCTCCTCTTCGTCTTCCTCCTCCTTTTCTTTTTCTTCTACTATTCCTTAATCGTGTTCCTTCGCTTTCCCTTGTTTCTTCTCTCTGTTTCGTTTAGTCTTCGTTTCTTTTTGCTTTTCTTCGTCTTCTTCTTCTGTTCCTTCTTCTCCTCCTCTTTCTCTTCGTCTCCCTCCTCATTTTCTTCTTTTTTCTTTGTTTCTTCTCCCTGTTTCGTTGAGAGTCTTCGTTACCTCTTGATTTTCTTCGTCTTCTTCTTCGTTTTCTTCTACTTTCTTCTTTTTCTTATCCGTGTTCCTTCTATTTTCTTGTTTGTCCTCCCTGTTGCTACTAGTCTCTGTCACTTCTTCTTCTTCTTCTTCTTCTTCTTCTTCTTCTTCTTCTTCTTCTTCTTCTTCTTCTTCTTCTTCCTCCTCTTCTGTTTCCTTTGCTTTTTCTCCCTTTTCTTATACGTGTTCTTTTTAAATTCTTTTCATTTGTTTTTTAGTCTCCGTTACCTCCTCCTCTTCTTCTTCGTCTTCCTCTTCTTCTTTTTCTATCTTTTCGTTTTTCTCTAATCCTTGTTCTTTATAGTTTCTTCTTGTTTCGTCTCGTCTCCATTAGCTCCTCTTCTTTTTCTTCAACTTCTTTTCATTTCTTGTTTTTATTTCTCCCTGTTTCTTCATTTCTCTTCTCCTCCTCCTTCAGCCTTTCCTCCCGCCCCTCCTCTCCCTCTTCTTCCCTCCTCTTCGTCTTAATCGTCTCCATTTTTATATTTATTTTCTTTTACTTCTTTCTCGTTTTCTTTCTTCCCTGTTTCTTCTCCTTGTTTCGTCTTTTCCCTGTTCCTTCTGCTCCTCCTCCACCTCAAGCATTTACCCTTCCTTCTTCTTCTTCCTCCTCCTCCTTCTCTTCCTCCCTCACCACCTCCAGCATATCCTCCTCTTCCTCCCCTTCCTCCTCTTCTTCCTCCCCTTCCTTTCCTTCCTTTTCCTCATTCGCCTCCCCGTCCTTCCTCCTCCTCCTCCTCCACCTCCTCCTCCTCCTCCTCCTCCTCTTCCTCCACCTCCTTGCCCTCATTTCTGGCACGGCTCCTACTTCCCCATGCTTTCTTTTCCCCTCAAGTTCTCATATACCTCATGCTCCGCTTCCTTCCCCTCTCTACCCCTCCCCCATCCCCTCCCCTTCCCCTCCTTCCACTGTTCATAATATTCTTCCTCCCCTAACCCCTCTTCCTACTCTTAAATCTCATGCTTTGTGCCTCCTCCTCCTCCTCCTCTATACTTCTTCCTTTCTTTTTTTTCCCTCCTTTACGCTTCTCTTAAATTTCATGCTTTCCTTCTTTCTTCCTCTCCTTCCTCATCCTCGTACTTCTTCCTCCCTTCCTTCCTCGACCCCAGTGCACCGTCTCTCTCTCTCTCTCTCTCTCTCTCTCTCTCTCTCTCTCTCTCTCTCTCTCTCTCTCTCTCTCTCTCTCTCTCTCTCTCTCTCTCTCTCTCTCTCTCTCTCTCTCTCTCTCTCTCTCTCTCTCTCTCTCTCTCTCTCCCTATCTTTAATTGTATCGCTATTCCCTTTCACTCCTTCATATAGTTCTCCCTGTCCTCTTCCCCTCATGCCTCATTCTTCCTCCTCTTCCTCCTCCTCCTCCTCCTCTTCCTCTCATTCCTCTCATTCCTCACGCGCTTCATCATTCCTCCTCCATTCCTCTCTCTCTGCTCTCTTGCCTTACACTTTATGGCCGCTTTCTCTTCCTTTCCTCCTGCTTCCTCCTTTATCGCTTCCTCCTTCTCCTCCTTCTGCCCGCTTTCTCTTCCTTTCCTCCTCCTTCCTCGTTTATTGCTTCCTCCTTCTCCTCCTTCTTCTTCGGTTCCTGTTCCTCCTGATCCGTCTTTCGTTTCCCTTAGTTTTGTTTCCTCTTCTTTTATTTCGTTGTCTGTTTTCTTTTCTTTTATTTTCTTTCCTTTTTTATCGATTTCTTCCGCCTTGTCTGTTTGTCGTATTTTCTTCCTGACTTTTCTTTACTTTCCTCTTCTTATCTTTTCTTATTTTCCCCTTTTTCTTCTTTTGTTTCATTTATTTCTTTTGCTTTCCTTTCTTTCCTTTTCATTCATTGTTCTTCCCTTTCCTCTTTTCTCTCCTTTTTTCAGCCTTCCTTCCTCTCCTCTCTTTTCCTCTCCTCTCCTCTCCTTTCCTCTCCTTTTTTCTCTTTTCCTCTCCTCTCCTCTCCTTTTCTATCTCCTCTCCTCTCTTCTCCTCTCCTCTCCTCTCCTCTCCTCTCCTCTCCTCTCCTCTCCCCACATTACCCTTTCCTTTCTTCTCTCCTATTGTCCTCTCCTTCCCCCCCCCCTTCCCCCCCTCGCCTCATAACTGCACAGGACGGAAAGGCAAACACGAATGCAGGAAATATTTTTTAAAGCTCGCAAAAATGTGTCCTCGAGATTAATAACAAAGATTTGGGCGTTTGTCGACCTGCATTTAGGCGATAGTTGGAAAAAAAAGGACACCAGGGAACACGCACACACACACACACACACACACACACACACATACACACACACACACACACACACACATACGCATAAAAGTTTGCTCCCCCTCCTCCCCCCTTCCCTTTCTTCCCTCCAGCTCTTCCTCTCTCTCATTTCACTTCCTCTTCCCAGTCTTCCTTCTCTTCTTCCTTTACACTTCCCTCTTTTTCTTCCCATATTCCTCTCCGTCTTCTTTGCCTCCCTCCCACTGCCTCCTCTTCCTCCTCTTCTTCCTCCGCTTCCCCTATCCTATATTGAACTCCCTCAGTGTGTGTGTGTGTGTGTGTGTGTGTGTGTGTGTGTGTGTGTGTGTGTGTGTCCATAGCAAGCGTGCGTAAAAAAAAAAAAAAAAAAAAAAAACGCTTCCACTACATATATATATATTTTTCTTGCTAACCTGCCTCGTTTTTTTAGCTATAAACTGCAATATTTTACCCTCCCCTCCCCCCCCCCCCCCCCTCTCTCTCTCTCTCTCTCTCTCTCTCTCTCTCTCTCTCTCTCTCTCTCTCTCTCTCTCTCTCTCTCTCTCTCTCTCTCTCTCTCTCTCTCTCTCTCTCTCTCTCTCTCTCTCTCTCTCTCTCTCTCTCTCTCTCTCTCTCTCTCTCTCTCTCTCTCTCTCTCTCTCTCTCTCTCTCTCTCTCTCTCTCTCTCTCTCTCTCTCTCTCTCTCTCTCTCTCTCTCTCTCTCTCTCTTTTCCACACCACTCCCTCCTCCTCCACCACCACCACCACCACTCTGCCGCTACCATAAATACCAATATAGTGACCGCCACGACTTCCCTTTCCCACAGCCATTCTTTCTACCCCCCCTCCCCCACCACAAATACCCTCCCCTTTAACTTTAGTACACCCCCCCTACCACCACCAACACCAACAGTACTTCCTTAACCATTCTTCAGGCCTTCCCGCTACCACCACTACCATTACCATCAGTACCTTTCAACCACAACCACCAGTAACCCCACCACCACCACCAACAACTTCCTGTCTATTACTAACACAAACACAGTCATCCGCACTTCCTCAACCACTCTCCAATCTATTCAGTCTCTACCACCACCACCACCACCATCAGCATCTCTCAACAACAACCGCTAGAAACACCACCACCACCACCACCTTCCTGTCTATCACTAACACAAACACAATCATCAGCACTTCCGTAACCACTGTCTAATCTATTCAGTCTCTACCACCACCACCACCACCATCACTACCTCTCAACAACAACCATTAGAAACACCACCACTCCACCCCCCCCCCCCCCCCACACACACACACACACTCACACACACACCACGGGCCATTCTGTAAGCTCATTGCGGCATAACACACAGATGCACAAACACAACACAGTGCAGCAGAGAGGCTCACTCAGCACACACAACACACACACAGCACCTCAGCAGTAACGTGGATCAGCGGCTGGGGGCAAAACAGTGTCATAACGCGGCCCTGCCCAGCGGTGCGCGAACGAGGTTGACGCTGGCGGCCTTGGGGAAGTTTTCCTGATCTTTGTTTTCCTTCTCGGCCTCGTTGTCTTGATCTGGGTTGGTTTTCCTTGTCCTCTTCCGCTTCCTTCTCCTTTTTCTCTCTCTTTTCTTCTTCCTCTTCGTTGTTTTTCTGGTTGTTTGTTTTCTTCCTTTCGTATTCTGGTTGGCGCTTTTGCCGTTGTTTTTTTGCTGTTGGTTTAGTTCGTTGTGTTTGATGTTTTGTTTTTTTCGTTTCCTTTTCATTCCTTTGTTTTGTCTTTCATGTTGTGGTTCCTCCTGTTTTTTGTTCTCTTCCTCCTCCTCTTCTTTCTCTTCCGTCTTCTACGTTTTTTTTTCTTTAACATCTTTTTTATCACCTCCACTGTTACCTTGATCATCTTCACTCCTCTTTTCTTGCTTACTCTTCGTGTCTATCTTCTTTAACTTATTTACTTTCTTCTTCTTCTTCCTGTTCTCTCTTCTTTATCAGTCTTCTTCGCTTTCTACTTTTGCTCGTTCTTCTATCCTTTTCTCTTTATCAATCTTCTTCATCTTCTACTTCTTTTACGTTATTCTTCTTAAGTCCTCTTCTCTTTATCAGTTTTCTCCACTTCTACTTTTTTACGTTGTTTTTCTTCATGTCCTCTTTATCAATCTTCTCCATCTTCTACTTCTTTTACGTTTTTCTTCTTAAGTCCTCTCCTCTATATCAATCTTCTCCACTTCTACTTCTTTTACGTTGTTTTTCTTCATGTCCTCTTTATCGATTTCCGTTACTTTTACTACCTAACGTTCTTTTCCCCGTCACCACCACCACCACCTCTTACCTTCCGTCCGTCCTTCCCGAGCAGCTCCTTCGCCCGCCATATTCATCACCGGCGCGGCTGTCATCATTACCGCCCGTCATCACCGCCGTCACTCACCATTACTGTCGCTCACTATCACCACCCGCGCTGCCACAACCTCGCCGTTGTTTCGTGGTTCATTTAGCAATCTTTGACGCCCTCCTCCTCCTCCTCCTCCTCTTCTTCTTTTTCTTCTTCTTCTTCTTCTTCTTCTTCTTCTTCTTCTTCTTCTTCTTCTTCTTCTTCTTCTTCTTCTTCTTCTTCCTCCTCCTTCTTCTCCTTCTCGGCTCATGCTTGGACACCCTCAACACCCATCACCTTCATCACCACCACGGAGCGTCATTGGGTTATCCGCAACACCCACGCATGCACATTACCACCACCACCACCACCACCACCACATCCCATCACTTTGCATCCTCCTCCTCCTCCTCATCATCATCCTCCACCGCTTCCACCCCCACCATCATCATCGCCTATAACTTTCCATCTGTACTCCTCTTTCCTCCTCAACCTTCTCCATCTCTTCTTTTCCCCTTCATTCTCTTCCACTTCCTCCTCTTCCTCACAGTTCCTCTTCCACCGTCTCTCCGCGACAACACACCTCCATACCCTCACTCCACTCCCCCTCAGTCTTTTCCACTTCTTTTCTCCTTCATCCTCTTCCACCTCCTCCTCTTCCTCACAGCTCCTCTTCCACCCTCTCTCCGCGACAACACACCTCCATACCCCCTCTCCACTCCCCCTCAGTCTTTTCCACTTCTTTACTCCTTCATTCTCTTCCACCTCCTCTTCCTCACAGCTCCTCTTCCACCCTCTATCCTCGACAACATACCTCCATACCCCCTCTCCACTCCCCCTCAGTCTTTTCCACTTCTTTTCTCCTTCATCCTCTTCCACCTCCTCCTCTTCCTCACAGCTCCTCTTCCACCCTCTCTCCATGACAACACACCTCCACATCCCCCGCCTCTTGCCTCCCTCCCCTACCCCCCATCCACCTCTGCCACACACCACCATTTCCCCAGCCTCCTCATTACCCCCCCCACCCCCCCACCCCGTGATACACCCACCTCCACCAGTGTCGCCGCCTCCGCCTCTCCTTGCCTGCCGCGTCGCCTAACAGGAGGGTGATTGAATTACAAAGCGGTCAGCGGCACGAGTCCGTAAATCCAATACGATGCGAGGGCTCAGTGCTGTTTTGCAAGCCGCCGGGAGACGCTTTGTGCCGGAAAATTGCTGCCTTCTAATATATCCGTTAAAGGTGACCCAGATACTGACCCGCTGCCAAGGGTACGTGAAGCTTGTGGCAGGAGGGTAAGTGGGGCTGGGGGAGGCTGGGGGAGGCTAAGGTAAGCTGGAGAAGGCAAGGGGAGTGCAGGGGAAGGGTGAGATAGATCAGGGCGTGGTGGGGAAGGCTGAAGACTCTAGGTGAGGCTGGGAAAGGCAAAGAGGTCTATGTTCGGCTTTGGAAGAATAGGAGAAGCTGGGAACAGCATTGAGAGCTGAAAAGGGACAGGAATAACTCTGAAAGGCAAGGGAAGGTTCTAGAGGAGGAAACAGCTGGGAAATGTTGAGGGAAGGAAAAGGGGAGGCTGGAAAAGGCATTGAGAGACTACTAAAGAAAGGAAAAACTTGGGGAGATAAGAGGAAGGATGAAGGGGAGGAAGAAAGAGCAAGTGGAGGAGGAAAATATGAGGAGGCAAGGTGAAATGTTGGAGGGGAGGAAGAAGAGGCTGAGACACGCTAAGGGGAGGGAAAATGGTGAGGGTAGGGAAGGCTGGTAGAGGAAAGGGGAGGAAGAGGAACATGGGGGAAGGTGGGTTTAGGGTGGGAGAAGCAGGGAATTGAAGGGTAGGCTATCGCTTAGGAAAGGAAGAGGAAGGGCAGGAAGAGGGGAGGGAAGGAAGAGGAAGGAAAGGAAGAGGGAAGGGAAGGAAGAGGGGAGGGAAGAAAGATGAGGGAAAGGAAGAGGGGAGGGAAGGAAGAGGAGGGAAAGGAAGAGGGGAGGGAAGGAAGATAAGGGAAGGAAAAGGAGGGAAAGGAAGAGGGGAGGGAAGGAAGAGGAGGGAAAGGAAGAAGAGTGGGAAAGGAAGAGGAGGGAAAGGAAGAGGGGCGCCATTACTTGAGGAGAGAGGAAGGAGGATGTTGAGGGGCGGTGACGGGGCTACACAGGCTCGCCCACACGCCTGCTCCGATCAACCATAACTTGTTGTACCCGTGAATGATTGAGGGCGTGAGGCGGCGGGCGTGTGAGTGGGCCAGCTTGTTCCCGCGGCCACCAGGAGGCATACGATAGGATAGGTCTTCTCCCCACCCCTCCCCCGTGGTTGACCCCCGCCACTCTGTAACATGAAGTGACGGCTCCCGAGGGTAAATATGTTCCTGACCACTACGGTAAATAACGCGAGGATACCCTAAGCGGTGCCACACGATCCGCCACCACCACCACCACCTGGCCACCACCACCACCATGTTCGATTCGTTGGTCTGTGTGTGTACTAGTGTCTGTCGTGTTTATCTATTTCGTTGTCTGAGCTGTGGGTCTGTTTTAATGCATCGGCGTGTTTAGTTTTATCTGTGAGTCTGTCGTTGTGGCTGTTTGTCTTATTATTATTAGTCTGTCTGTATTTGTGTGTTTTTTAACGTACCGGACTGTTTTAACGAAGCGGTGTCTGTCTGTGTCTGTGGATGTGATGAAAAAACTGTCGGAGAAGGAGAAGCAGGGGAAGGAGATGGAGAAAAAGGAGGAGGAGGAGGCGGAGGAGGAGGAGGAGGAGGGCATCTCTCACCGCGCTCTCGCAACAAGAAAGGTTGATAAAAGGTATTACACTTCCATTACGAGTGTGGTGGTGCGGCTTCCTTTGCCGAAGGTGATGGTGGTGGTGGTGGAGGTGGTGGTGGTGATGGTGGTAATGTTATTTTTTTCTATATTTTTTCCTTCACTTTTTTCTTGTAGCTATTTCTTATATTTCCTTCCTTCCTTCCTTCCTTTCTTTCTTCCTTCCTTCCTTCCTTCCTTCCTTCCTTCCTACCGTCCTTTCTTTCTTTCTATCTTCTTCTTGTTCTTGTTCTTGTTCTTGTTCTTCTTCTTTTCTATCTTCTTGTTTTCTATCTTCTTTTTCTTCTTCTTCTTCTTCTTCTTCTTCTTCTTCTTCTTCTTCTTCTAGCGGACAAATGGAAACTGTTAGAAGGAATCAGGCTGGGGCTTCGGGGCAGGAAAGGAGGGCGACGAAAAGAGAGTGGAGGGTGTATTGGAGAGAGAGAGAGAGAGAGAGAGAGAGAGAGTCTGTTTGCACCGCGAGTAGCAATTTTTTATATTTATTTACTCCATTATGACGCAGCCGCCGGGGAGATGACTTAGGGCGTCCGTGTATATGAGAATGGATGCCCCCTACCCCCTCCCGATCTCTCTCTCTCTCTCTCTCTCTCTCTCTCTCTCTCTCTCTCTCTCTCTCTCTCTCTCTCTCTCTCTCTCTCTCTCTCTCTCTCTCTCTCTCTCTCTCTCTCTCTCTCTCTCATCCGCTCTTCATCCCCAGTCTCATCCACTTAATGCCACCAGCGTGTGTGTGTGTGTGTGTGTGTGTGTGTGTGTGTGTGTGTGTGTGTGTGTGTGTGTGATCTCCCGTGGCAGTAAATCGGGCAGACGTGCGGGTGACTCCATTAAAAGTAACACTCATATTTGATTTAATGAAACGCCATGATATAGAGAGAGGCGCCGGCACTGCTGACCCCTCATGAAAGAAAGATGAGGGGGGTGAGGGGGTAAAGGGGTGAAAGAGGGGGGATAGTCAGGGTAGGGAGGGAGAGAGAGAGGGGGGTTGGGAGAGGACAGAAGGGGGTTAGCCAGGGTAGTGAGGGAGAGAGAGGGGGGTTAGGAGAGGACAGAAGGGGGTTAGCCAGGACAGAGAGGGAGAGAGAGAGGGGGGTTGGGAGAGGACAGAAAGGGGTTAGCCAGGATAGAGAGGGAGAGAGAGAGGGGGGTTGGGAGAGGACAGAAGGGGGTTAGCCAGGGTAGGGAGGGAGAGAGAGAGGGGGATGGCGAATATTTATTTTTTGTGTGTTTATCTAAATCTCACTTCCCATTTTCTCTTATTTTCCTTTCCTTCATTTCCTTTCGTTCTTTTTATCTCCGCTTTGGTTTGGGATAAGGCCATGGTTGTGTGTGCGTGCGTGTGTGTGTGTATAGATGGATTATATATAGTAGGGGGTGTCACTGTTCGGTTGTGGTGGTGGTGGTTGTAGGGGTGGTGCTAGGAAATTCTTTTGTGTGTGTGTGGAGGTGATGGTAGTGGTAGTGGAGGGGACTGGTTGTGGAGTTAGGCGTGGTGGTGAACGTACTGGAGAGAGTGGTAGTGGAGGAGATAGTTGTGGTAGTGGTTGTAGTGGTGATGGTGGTGATAGTGGTGATGTGGTAGTACTAGTAGTAGTAGTAGTAGTAGTAGTAGTAGTAGTAGTAGCTGTTTTTGTTGTTATTGTTGTTGTTGTTGGTGGTGGTGACAGTGGTGGTGATGGTGGTGGTGATGATCGTTTTGGTGGTGGTTGTGGTTGTGGTTGTGGTGATCGTGGTGGTGGTGGTGGTGATGGTGGTGGTGGTGATCGTGGTGGTGATGGTGGTTGTGGTGGTGGTGGCGGCGGTGATAATAATGAATGGATAGCGGTTATTTGTCTTGCTTTGGGTCTCATGATGATGAAAATGGTGGCAATAATGATAACGACCCTCTTCCTTCCTCCTCCTCCACATCCTTTACCTCCTTATCCTCCTCCACCACTTTTCCCACTCTCCTCCTCGTCCTTGTCCTCCTTTTCCTCTTCCTCTTCCTCCTCCTTCACATCCTCTACCTCTTTATCCTCCTCCACCACTTTTCCCACTCTCCTCCTCGTCCTTGTCCTCCTTTTCCTCTTCCTCTTCCTCCTCCTCCACATCCTTTACCTCTTTATCCTCCTCCACCACTTTTCCCACTCTCCTCCTCGTCCTTATCCTCCTTTTCCTCTTCCTCTTCCTCCTCCTCCACATCCTTTACCTCTTTATCCCCCTCCACCACTCTTCCCACTCTCCTCCTCGTCCTTATCCTCCTTTTCCTCTTCCTCTTCCTCCTTCACATCCTTTACCTCTTTATCCTCCTCCACCACTTTTCCCACTCTCCTCCTCGTCCTTGTCCTCCTTTTCCTCTTCCTCTTCCTCTTCCTCCTCCTCCTCCTCTTGGTTCATGGAATTTTTTAAAGTTGTAAGAGTGAGAAAGCGAAAAAGGTTGAAAAATGGGTAATTAGGAAGAGTGAAAGTTGATTTAGAGAGAGAGAGAGAGAGAGACTTTATACCCAATGCCGGCGTGTGGGTGTGGCAGGTCAGTTTTCAGCCGGAGTAACGTTCCCGAGCGGCCGCCATCGACATTCTGTTCGTGTGTCGATGCCGAGAGTGTTTTGCCAGCTGGCCGGGGCGTGTGAGCAGCGGGGTGGGGTGGGGGGTGGAGGGGGGCAAGGGGGGTGGTTGTTGAGGAAAGACTGGGGCTGAGGTGACAAGAATGGGGCGTTACCAATAGTGCTCTTCTTGCTGGAGGAGGAGGAGGAGGACAGTGAGAGAGGAACACTAGCTTGGGGAAGAGAGGGTGAAAGGGTAGAGTCTGAGTAGAGTGGCTTCGGATGGATTAGTGGGCCGAAGGGACGATTGAAATTGAGTTTGGGAGAAGGGAGGATAAAGAGAAAGGGGAGAAGGGTTGAGGTGGCTTAGACAGTACATTGGGGTGGGAGGAAATAAAAGAAAAGGGTGATGGAGAGGGGGAATGAAGGTGAAGGATCAGGGGAGGGGGATGATAGAAAGGGAGTTAGGGAATAGGGAGGACAGAGAGGATGGTGTAAGGAAGGGTATTGTTGGTTTGGACACTTTGGGGTGGGAGTGTGTGAAGAAAGGCGATGGAGATTGGGGAATAAAGGTGAAGGATCAGGGAAGAGGGATGACAGAAAAGGAGTTTAGTAGAAGGGTGGACAAGAAATGTGGAGAATAAGTCACAAAAAAATGGTGGAGGGGGCCGTGAAGGTGAAGGATCAGGGAAGAGGGATGATAGAAAGGGAGTTTGGTGGAAGGGTGGATAAGGGATGGGGAGAGTAAGTAACAAAAAATGGTGGAGGAGGCCGTGAAGGTGAAGGATCAGGGAAGAGGGATGATAAAAAGGGAGTTTGGTGGAAGGGTGGATAAGGGATGGGGAGAGTAAGTAACAAAAAATGGTGGAGGAGGCCGTGAAGGTGAGGGATCAAGGGAGAGAGATGATGGTGCGAAGGGAGCCGCCACAAAGCCTAGCGGTGGAGGGCGAGACTTAGTGTGGGAGGCGAGATCAGGAGCAGCGTTATCTGGCTATCACACTCTGCACACTGTAGGTCGTATTACGAGACATTTCGCCGCCCAAGAATACATATTTGACAAGGCTTTCGTAGGAGCTGTGGGCATTTCCAAGGGTAGTTTTATGACCCTGGTGGTAGTTTCACCCTTCCTCTGTACCCTGAGCATAAAAAACACTAATTAGAACCTGATTGATCCCCCTTTGACCTTTGGATATAGCTGATGTGAGAAGGCAAAGTGTCTTGTAATACCTGCCTGTATCTCCCCGTTCCTAATCCATAAATATTGCAAAAAGATCACCAATAATTAACGGTTTTAACAATAACTATAAATGAATATCGTTAGCTATGTGAGTGCGACAGTTTTGGGTCAGAAACCGGCGAATACAACATGATGACAACGACTCACTGGTAACGTTGGTCTCCAGGCGTCGCAGAAGTGCCTGTCGGTGTTAGCGGCATCATCGTCCGTCTGGCAGGGGCTGGGCGGGGCGCGGTGCCGGGGGCCTCAGCTGATGGCCTGCTGTTGTGTGCGGCTGAATGGGCCGCTGCTCAGCCTGCAAGCACCAGTTGAATGGCTGCAGTTTGCATCCCGAGGGCACTTGGTTGCTGCTGAAGAGGCGACCTCCTCACTTACCCGCGTGTTTTGGGAATTACATGTAACGGACGACCGACGGCGCTGTGTCTGGCGACCTGGCTGGGGAGGCGTCTAATGGGGAGGAGGGGGGGCAGAGGGGGGCGTGGATGCACCTTTGGAGAGTGAGGGACAGTGGGGGGAAGGGAGTGGCCCACGCCCTAACCTCTCCCTCCAAGACTTGCTTCCCCTTAAGGCCTCGGGGTGTTTACCAAGGCACTTTCCGCAAAATCTACTCTCTCTCTCTCTCTCTCTCTCTCTCTCTCTCTCTCTCTCTCTCTCTCTCTCTCTCTCTCTCTCTCTCTCTCTCTCTCTCTCTCTCTCTCTCTCTCTCTCTCTCTCTCTCTCTCTCTCTCTCTCTCTCTCTCTCTCTCTCTCTCTCTCTCTCTCTCTCTCTCTCTCTCTCTCTCTCTCTCTCTCTCTCTCTCTCTCTCTCCTGTGTGTGTGTGTGTGTGTGTGTGTGTGTGTGTGTGTGTGTGTGTGTGTGTGTGTGTGTGTGTGTGTCTGGCATTCTATCTGTCTGGCTTTCGGTTTGTTTGTCTGCAACGGAGAAGGAGGAGGAGGAGGAGGAGGAGGAGAAGGAGGAGGAGGAGGAGGGTCTAGATATGGCAAACCTCTGATAACTTTCCCCATTTATTATTCCTCTTTTATTGTTCTTTTCGAAATCTGCGTGGCGGGTGGCGTGGGCTGGCGTGGGGTGGGGCTGCGTGTGACGTCGTGGGGTGGTGTGTCATGGCGTGGTGTGGAGCGGAGTGTGGTGCGGTGATGTGTCATGGGCTGCGTGTGGAGTCGTGGGTGTGGTTAATGTGGCGTGGGGAGTCGTGGTTGTCGTTTGGTTGGCGTGTCGTGTGGTGTCGTGGGTGTGGTTAAGGTGGCGTGTGGAGTCGTGGTTGTCGTTTGGTTGGCGTGGCGTGTGGTGTCGTGGGTGTGGTTAAGGTGGCGTGTGGAGTCGTGGTTGTCGTTTGGTTGGCGTGGCGTGTGGTGTCGTGGGGGCGGCATGGCGTGTGTTGGGGCGGCGTGGCGTGGCGTGGCTCCCCCTTCTCTCCCCTGCAGCCACTCCTAATCCAGGCTCGGGCCGCCACAAAGGGCTCGGGGCCGCGTGGTGATGGATGGCCTCGAATGAACCTATATTTTCGTGCCGCTCTGCGTGGGTTGGGCGCCGACGGAGTGGTGGGAGGTGCTGCTGCCTGTCTGTCTGTCTGTCTGTATCTGTTTGTTTGGCTGTCTGTCTGGCTGTCTGGCTGTCTGGCTGTATCTTTTTCTCTCTCATCCATTAGACTCTCATCCTTCTCAATTTTTCATTTCAAGGTTCATTTATTTGCATTTTCCTCCCTCCTTCTAGTCTTCCTCTTCATTTCACCTGTTACCTCCTCCTCCTCCTCCTCCTCCTGCTCCTCCTCCTCCTCCTCCTGAGCATCCGTGTGAAGGAGGAGGAGACTTTCCCCTCCATAAACCAGAATTACGGGAGAGGCGGCGTCATGGGAGGAGGAATGGCGGGAGGGGGGAGGAGAGAAGGAGGAGAAAGAGGAGTGGGAGGGGCGGTAAGAGGAGGTAAGGGGAGATGACATGGCAGGATGGGGAGAGGAGGAGAGGAGGAATTAGAAGCAGAGATGGCCAGTAGAAAAGGGGAGAAGGAGAAGTGGGAGGGGAGGAAAGAGGAGGTAAAGGGAGATGGCACAGCAGGAGGGAAGAGGAGTAGAGAAGGAATGGGGAGAAGGGAGAATCAATTATTGGAGGGGAGAAGAGGGGAGAAGGAATAAGGGGATGAAAATTGAATAAAAGAAGATAAAAAAGGGAGTGAAAACGCAATGTAGGGAGATTAGGATGAAAGGGGAATGTAGGGGGTGAGAGGGGAGGGAGTATGGGAAGGAGGAAATGAGGAAGAAGGAAGAAGGGGAGAGGGAGAGAGAATGATGGGAAGAAGGGAAAGAGGGAGGTGAGAGAAAAGGACGATGGGGAAGGGAAAGAGAAGGATGGGGATGTGGGGAAGAGGATGATAAGAGGATAGAATGAAGGGTAGAGGGAGGAAGAAGCATCGGAAGAAGGGAAAGAGGAAATAAGGATGAAAGCAAAAAGATGAAAGGGAGAGGGAGAGAGAAGGATGGGGTAGGAGGGGAAGAGGAAGTTGAGAGAAAAGGATGAAGAGGAGAAGGGAGAGAAAGGGATGGGGATGAGGGGATAAGGGAGATGAGAGAAAATTATAAGAGATAGAGAGAGAAAGATGGGGTGAGGTGAAGAGGGAGATGAGACAAAAGAGCGATAGGGAAGAGGGAGAGAGATAAATGGGAGTAAAAGGAAGAAGGAAGTGAGAGAGAGAAAGAGAACTGATGGTGAGAGGAAGAAAAAAGGAAGGGGATGTGTCAGTACGGGTAAAGGGGTGAAATAAAAGAGGTGATCAGAGAAGGGAGGAAAGAGGTGCAGGGGTGATGGGAGCGATGGGAATGATCAGCAGAAGAGTAGGGGGGGTGAGAGGGAGGAGGGAAGGAGGTGAGGAGGAGGGAAGGGGAGGGGGGGGGTATGGGGGGCCCGCCAGGTAGTCTCCTAG